>NC_092503.1:96237983-96541013 GCF_047511675.1 Marmota flaviventris | reverse complement strand
AATTCCCCCTAATCACAAAATTTGTAAGGAGAGGTTCCAATCAGAACCTATCAGCATGGGACAAAGTGACCTAGAGTTGTCCTGGCAGTGCGGACGCGAAAGTCTGACATCATCCTGCTGTCAATCAAAAAAAATCAAGAGAGAGACCTGGGCAGAACTTTCTAGAAACTTCCCTGGGATCCCAATGAAATTGGAAGCCAGGAGAGGAGCAACATCCCTCTCTTTTCTAAGGACCGACTCTCTTCCTTGAGAGTGTCTCCTTTTCCTCTTTTCTGTCCCTTTTAATAAACTCATGCCGGTTACTCTGAGTGATATGTTTGACATCTTTCTGGCCTGTTCACAAAAATTGGGGTTTGAAGGAAAGCCTTCATGTTGCCTCCGTTTCCTGGAAGTTTGCAGCACTGTAATACAACCTATTAAATATGTAAGTATCTGCTATTGATGATATATTTTGAAATATCCATTATTATATTTTGGGGGGGCATCTGCCTTACCTACCACCTTTTTCATTGAAAATTTCTTTCTCTGGATGTGATGGAACCCTTTCAGCTATTTTTATATCTCATGGTACCCACCCTCAGAACCCTGGCCATATTTGCTTGGGCCAGAGCCAGACAAAGGCTCAGCCAATATTCTTTTCTCAGTTATTTAGAAACGGAGTTTCTGAGCCAGGAGCCAATTGCAGTTGCAAAGATTGAGTTTTTCATTTGGCATAAATCCTCTTCCAAAATCTTCCAATGAGCAGAGGCTTATGTTATACGGCATTTGCTCTTTAAAAAGGGGGAAATCTGGACTGGGGATGTGGCTCAGAAGTAGAGTACTTGCCTAACATTTGTGAGTCCCTGTGTTCAGTTCCCAGGACTTATAACAACTACAAAAAAGAGAAAATCTAGTTTTCAGAGGCAGAAAGAAGGGACTGGTTATGCAGAGGTAAGCAGACATAAGTATGTGAAGTTTCCAAAAGTAAAACAGAGTAATTTTGTTTTCTGGCACTTTATAGTTGGCAATTCTAGACCCTCAGGAGACCCAGCTATCCTTGAGTTCCACAAACTATTCTTGTGTCCTTCTGACAAATTTTCCTTTGTTGTTCAAGCTTGCTCCTGTGAGTTTTTACTAATTGTAAATCAAAGTGCCTCTAGGAAGGAGGAAATTCAAGCCTACAGCTTTAAATAGGAGTAAAATGGAAGGGCCGGTGGAGGAGTTTTTTCTCCTGTGTAATTGTGCACATTGGAATTCGGAGTTTTGGAACTTGAAGTTGGACTTGTGCAAATTGGAAACTTTCCCTATGAAATTGTGCAAGGTGGTGGGGTACTTTTCTGTAGGGAACTGTGGTAATTGGAGTTTATATAACCCTCAAAAGCATCTGAAACAGCAGATTTTAGTGAAGGCATGAAATGCATGATTTTTAGAAATAACCACCATTAACAAAATGTGAAATGTTATTTAATAAGTCAGGGAAGCTTTATCAGCATACAGAAATAATTTATACAACATGAAAGAGGAAATTACACAGGGATTTCTGAGAGTAAGTTTTATAATTAGGGATTTGTGTCTCTGATCGTAGAATCTAACCTTTCTATGTTAGGTGTAACTTCACTGTCCTTAGTGTCAGAGAGAAGTTAGTTAATTTCCCTAAAGTTGCAGTAGATCTTTGCTAGAACTGAGATCAATTCCATGGAACATTTTGTTTTTTTAACTACTTTGCTATTCTGCCTCCTCAGATATCCTAAAATTTGGAGTGTTGTTTGGCTTAACCCTTTCAGGAAGCACACTTGTCAGTAATATGTCCAGAAAGAATATAAGTAAATGAAGCTTTTGATGTTTCCTATCTATATTCTTGCTCCTTTTAGGTATTTGTTCTTTATACATCTTTGCCCCATTTCTAGGCTCTGGCCCACTACAAAGTAAAACACTTGCCTACAAGCATGATTTAGTAGCATGTTATTACGAACCACTTAGTTTTACTTATTTTTCCTCTACTTTTCTTGTGGTTCTGTAGGACTAGAAGTCATACTTGAGATTAGAAGGAGGATTTTCTGAAAACCTTCCTTTCTTTTCCAAAGAAAAGAGGCAATGGTGTAAAGTATTCGCTTTTTTTCTATACTTTAGAAGCTAAAGCTCTAAGTATTGTGGGTAAATGTCCACCTTGGTCAGCTATCACAATTTAAAATTAGGTCCTAAAGACCTAATGGTTTTTATTACTTTAAATATTTCTGGTCACATTTGAAGATTCCAGCATAATTTTTAAAGTGTATTTAGGTGGCTATATACAGTTGACAATGACAAATGAGCACAGCTTAGAGTTCTTTTCACATTTATTGATCCATGTTAAAAAGACCAATATAGTTCTTATTTCAATATGTTGTGAAAGTAAGAAACAATGTACAAATTTATGATGGGTCAGTTACCTGAACTACAGCAACCTACACTAATGTCTTTTTAAATTTTTTTTGATAAATATAAGAATAAACACCACAGTTTCTATAATGACCAAAAACATCTCTGGTAGAATCACTACAATTTTTTTCACTTAGGGGAATCCCAGAGCACACACTTAAGGGGTCATACTTGTAGTGGCTGAGATCAGTTTAGACAGAGAGATAGCAAGGAGATTTCATAGGTTATTATTGCTTCCATGAATCTAGCAGGGAAAAGGAAGAGCATTAGGAATAATTGATAGTGAAAGGATGAGAAAGATAAAAAGAGATGGACTAGGAAGAATTTAATGACTCTTTGTGGCTTTACATCTGTCACAGTTTTTGTGCTACATTAAAGTTTCATTATTTTCACATTTTGTGTTTTCATATTTTTCCGTCCCCTTCTTTCTGCTAAATTTACCAAGTAATACAATGTAGATAATGGAGAGCTATTTCTGCAAATGTCATCGAATCTGTTACTGGAAATGAATAAAGTGTTTCAGTGATGCATTTCCTTCAAAATACATTTTCAATTAGCAGGAGAGGATTTGTGTACGAAACATGCTCTTTATAAAATTACATAAAAAAATAGGCCATGCTATGAAAAAAATGAAAAACTAAAATTAGGAATAATTGTATCTTTGTCTTTTTGTTCAGTTTAATTGGGCAAAATGGTTGTCAACCTGCTTGTACGAATTCATTTTCTTGGAATTTGGCATTTACCTAGAAATGCAATCTACATCAGCTCCTTGACCTTTAACTTGCCACAGGATGCATTTTCATAGTGATTTCGGTTAATTTTTACCAATGTTTAAAGATATTTTATGTATGAATATCTGAGGGCATTGTTAGAAATAATTGCGATAATTATATATCTGTATAATTAGTATTTTAGTCAATTGTCATTCAGAATTAGGAAAGAACATTGATTCTATTCTGTTCCCATAACTGTAATATCATCAAGTAACCTCTTGGAGGACCTTATATTTTTGGTGCCTTGGTTGACTTGAGTAGAAGTAAAAAAAAATTAATAGCTTGCCCTAGGCATGCTCATTCCATGCGTGTGTGAAGGGGAGCTATAACTCAAGATGCTGCTGTTTGACCATGCCATTACTGCTGCTGGATCAATGCTTCAGAAAGACACAGGAGGGAAGGGGTCCGTGTCTAAATCCACTATGTATTTCTTTGTCTCCCTATCTTGATATGCATTTAAAACTGTTTCGTTTTAGGAATCATAAAATTGAAGATTTCAGTTGAGTATAGCCTTACTGATGCGTCTGTGTTCTCCCCTGCTCTCTGGCATAGGGAATACTTAATTAAATGCTTTATGTTAATGAATACCACATGCTTTAATTTCAACTCTGTTTACCTGTTCACAATAAAAAATTATCTAAAATAACACCCAGCACGCAGTGTATTTATTGTTCTTTCTACAAAAATATAAAAACTCTTCAAAATGCACTGTCATTTGTATTGTTAAAAGATTGATATTGTTACTTATCCATGAATTATGATATGAAAGATGAAGATACAGTTTCATGGGGTTTAATGATGATGGAAAAAGTCATGACAGTTTGGTTGAAAATTGAGCTTGTCCTCATCAGGAATAGTGTTGAACTAATATAATCACTTTTTAGTTTATCTCATTCTTTTAGGGTGGCTTTTCATTCAGAAATCATGCCCTCATATTTCAGATTCCAATAGTATTTTGTAATACGTGATATTAATTGTTAGCATCTAATGTGCCTCTCTTGAGAAAAACTAATTTGTATTTGCTGCATTTACTATTATAGGTAAGATAAAGACAATTAGAATAGGACAGCTTTCATTGACATCTACTAGAGTCACATGTTGTATGATGTGAGAAGGTATTATGTAATATCAAGACAGTTTGATGTGCTCATATACTAAAGCTCATTTACAAATTGCTTTTGGTAAACATTTATTATAATAGTGTTTACACCACTTTAATTCTGTGCAACAAGATAAAACTATGGTTACTGTTGCAAGGGTTACAGTGTGCCTTGTATCTTACCACTTTATGTGCAATGGTCACAATTGTATGTACCTGTGCTTGAACTTTCCAGGTAGCTATTGGCAAAAAGAAAAGTGAGTTAGGCGTGGAGTTGGAAAACCTGGTTTGAAATCCAGGCTCAGACTCTTTGTATGGTTTTAGTTAAATCCATTTTCTTTCTTGAGCCTAAATATTCTTTTATGTCTAAAACAGATGAATATGCTTGTCTAAGGTTTGTGTAAGATAATGCAAGAAAAGCATTTGTAAACTCAAGGGAGGTACTAGAATTATTATACAATAGGAGGTACTAGAATTATTATACAATGTGCAGGCTGTTATTATTGTGGAACACTTTCAATGAAAATGTCAAGCCAGCAGAGACTCTGCCAGAATATCTTACCTGGGACTCCTTTGAAAACTGGATTCCAGCTGGACTTAGGTCCTTGATTGACAGTAGCATGCTTGGAGCACTACATAGCCCTGCTTCAGTGCTCCCACTGTGTTTTCACACAGCTTGCTCATTGTTAATTAAACTGAGCCAAAAGTGTCAGCATTTATTAGGCTGGACTCTGGACAAGCATAGATCTGTGAAAGCTAAAAAGAATCTAAAAATTGTGAAAGGTTATTTAAAATACATAGGCTTTGAAGTTTTCATACCTTGCCTTCTTGTATAGTATAATTTAAAATAGGCATCTTGCCCAAATAAAGAAAATGCAAAAGAAATGTCCAGCTTTACTAATGCTGATGGGCATGTGGGTCTTTCAGTGATATTGAAGCATTTAGATTTTTATCCCCAAGGGGCCTTCAGTCTTCACTCAACTGGAACAAGTGGAAAAGGATTTTGGAGATAACAACATTATAGCCAGAATGTCTAGAGCCATTTTCATCTGCATGATGTGTTTTACTTTCTTCACCCTTAAAGTGGAGGGGGTGGGGGAGAAAAAAGAGAAGAAAAGGAATGGGAAAAGAAAAAAGAAAGACCCTGTCCTCTATCCCTTCTTTCTTTCTTTCTTTTTTCCTAATTGAGTGGCACAACTCACATCTTGAAAAGCTTTTGACAGACTCTCATTTCTTTGATATCTTTAACCAGAAGGGGCTCTTGATGATGAGAGATCATTTACAGATGCTTGCAAAGGTGGAAATTAAAGAAAATGAGAATGAAAGGAGAAGTTATTCATATTCCTTACTGTGACTTCCAGTTAAAAGATGTTCAGCCTTGTCTGAAGGAAACCAGCTTCGTAATTGTTGATGAATACTGACTTACATCTTTACCATGCCAGCCTTAAAGAGTCCTGCTTTTATTTACCTTCACAAATACTTCCTTTTTTGAGCAGTTAAAGTTAAGTCTAAATGGGTTTTTTTTTTTTTTTACACTCTTTTTTAAGGGAGAACACAGTAAGTTTTAAGGAGTCTATGTAGAAATAAATTATAATTTGGTCTTCTTTAATACACAGAAAAAATGGATAATTTCCTTGGAATTACAGAGAGATGTGCACACATTAACCAGCATGGATTAAAAACCAAATATTTCTTAAACACATTGACTATCTGGTAACACTCAGCATACCCACTATGTCTGAACTCATGTCAAAGACACCTTGTGAGATGAGGGTATTACTATCAGTTGCACATTTTAAATTGTCATTAGCTCCAATTTGTACAAATTTCATGTTGATTTTAAAAGTTTTATATGGAGCACAATTAAAAAATACTAGATTGCAGTTAATTATAAGTCAAAAATTAAAATGAATGAATTGGTGCACACTGAATGGCATTGAAATACTCTCCTTTAAACCCATACAAATAAACAACACATAATTGCTTTACACATTTTTGCTTAATTTTCTCATAAATCAATTTGAGATAATTCCCTTACATTTAGTTTTTTTGTCTTGTATAGGTCAGCCATGAGATCAATTCTTTTTAATATTTCTAATTTTTCAAATTGGTTAAAATTTCATCTCTCATTTAAACAATTTTTAGCTACTTAACTTATTTATAACAATAAAAGAGAGAAATAAAATGGATCTTATGAAGAGACATTCATTAATGGGCAAGTACATGGGGATTAGAAATGTCTGTCTGATCATGAGGCCGGGATGCCATTTAGTATCCAAGTCCGCTTTCAGACAAAATTAGCAAAGGCTGCAGTGAAGTTAAAGCCTGCTGGTTGCAAAATTGGAAATTGGTTTCCTGGGGCTCTCTGTAAACTCTTCATTACTTTACTCAATCATGGTTCATTAGCAAGTTAACAGACAGAAGACCAGTGCACGTTGGGATATATGTGGAGCCAATCCTTCCATCTCCTTGAGCATCACTTAAAACCCGAATGTCACAGCAGATTAGACGTTGCATCAAACTGCATTTTCATACAGGGTTGTACATGGTCAGCTGCAGATCATATCCACTTAACCTCTAAATATTGTCAGGTGTTTTTGTTTTATCATTCATTTCACAGAGCAGCAAAGGTTTTAATTCAAAGCGACTCTGATGGAACAAATAAAAAATCTCAAAAGGCATCTGAGAAAGAAACAACTTGAAGAAACTCAGTTAAGAGACTCAACTAAAGTAGATTTAATGGTTCCCATTAACTTGGATCTAATTCACCGGAGGGGAAAAAATCCATAGGGACATTAGAGCATTTAAATGTGCTTCTGAAAATGGTTGGACAAACTGTAGCCTTGGCACATGAAACAGTTTTTCTCCACCTAAGCAAATGGTTTGACTCTCAGACCAAAACGATTCATTTTACACAGTATATATTGCAATAAAGTATTTTTGTAGTCCTGTGACTTGTGAAAAATCACAACTAGGGGATGTACATAATTCTCAAGGACCCACTGGAAGTTATGGGATATTTCTATTTGGTCTGATAGGTATTTGTATTACTCAGAAGATATGTTATTAGTTGTTGTCTCCACTATGCTCAAATCTTATGTGTGCTTTATATTCTGAGAGTGTTTCATTTTCAGGGAGTACGCTTAATGGATGAAATAAAATGGGTTGGATATAACAAGGATTTAATTTGACCAAAAAGAAAAAAAAAGAAACACCTGAGAATGGATTGTACATTGTTTTTAAAAGGTCAGTGAAGTAGTACTTGGTCTCCAACAATAAGATCAAAGTAAAAAATGGTAGTTCACTTAACACTTATTTTATATAGGGGAAAACATGACAATGATTTATCTTTTTTTTTTTCCTTTGAATCAAAGATTTTTCATTTTTTCCCCTCACCATTCTTTTCAGTGGGTGTTTTTTGCATTTATTTAATAAATTTTAGGTCAGCTCTGTCTGCATTGTTTTCTCATTTGTTTTCATGTAAAATTAGAGAATTGTATGCTGGCAGGTGAGGACACAGCTGTCTGATCTCTACACTTGAGTATTGCCTGATAGATTCAAATATATTGATTGGAATAGGATGGTGACCATGATTTTTAAAAACCCTAGTAAAGTTTGATTCTAGTTGGCAGTTGAACTATAAATATATATTTATAGTTATATTTAAATATATATTTAAATATAAATATTTATATTTAAAATTTTATTATATTTAAATATTTATATGAATATTTAACTGTCACTTATTCTTTCTTGACAGTAATAAATGGATGTAGCAAATTCCTAACTGTAAGGTGGAAATGGCTCCATGTTCTGTCTCTTGCCAACTAGACTGATTAAGATACAAAGCAAACAAGCAAACAAACACACAATAAGACAAAGCAGATCTATCCCAGAAGGAGCCCATGCTCAGATGATGCTTCAGAGTCTGAGATAGTCTATGGGTCAGTTTGGACTCTCAGGCCTCTTCTGATTTATGCCTAGAGTGTCTCATGGGCACTCTACTATACTTGTCTTAAGTTAACTCTAATTCTAGGCCAGTGATTCAAATTTAGTGGGGAGAAAGATTTGAACTTCCCCTGATAACCTATACCACTGGGTGTGTTTGATTTATTATGTTTGGACTTAACTCCAAGAAAGATGTCATGTCATGCATTGAAGTTCTGTCCTTTTCCCTTTTTTGTATCCTGTCTTCTATTTTCTTCCATTCTCTTTTTCCCTAAGGAAATTCAATAGCACTATAATACAAATTGCAAACATTCACAAATAGCAAATGAAAAAAAACTATTATAAAAAATCTTCCTTGTAAAAATCAGGTTGACTTCTTTTATATTTATGCCTTCAGCACCATTGTTATAGATTGTAAACCCCTAGCAAGCAAGAGTAATGAAAGTTTTGATTAACTTTTGTCCCATGCCATGTGATTCAACATTAATACATATTGATTAATTTTACCCGTTAACATAATCTTGTTTAACCATATTCATTATTTTATTTCTTATTTCCAAGATTTGTATTATATTATAAACAGTTCCAAGTGGAGTCAATAGGAATTTTTTTTTTTTTTTGCACTTACTTTTTGGAGGGTTTTTTCAGTATTCGCCCATTCCTTTTCCATACTTAGGCAGACAAATGCTTTATCTTAGCAAAGACATCACTCTGTTATTTTCAGCAGGATTCTCTTTCAGATTACCCTTTCATTACTAAACACTCTGTTTCCAAGTATCTCATGAAATATCATTCCTCTCTGGTGCAGAAGTGCGGAGTCCTGACTTCACAACTAAACGCCTGAGAACGGAAGAGTGTGGATGTCATTGCTCTCCAGTCTCTTGACACAATGAATTTATCAGTGTATACAACTCCCTTTTGTGGGGTTGTGGCACAGTTTGATGGATTCTGAACTAATTTCTTCAGTGACACCTAACCTGCAGAGAAATTTTTTTTTGTCTTTTTCCCTGAGAACAACTACCTAATGAAACAATTAATCACCTTCCAAATCAAATAAAAAAAACTTTCAACTAACAAGGCTGAAAAAATGGAAATTATAGGTGCTACATCCTAAGTAGGAAAATGAATGAGATGTAGAACTAGTCAAACCCATTGAATTGTCATTGGATCATAATAATCTGTTTCAAAGAGAAGAATCAAGTTGACATTCAGGTTAAAGACTTGACTTGGATCATTATGTAGAATGCAGAATATGGTGCAATATTCTTCATATATAACATTCTTAGGGTGGAAGAATGCAGAATGCAATGACAATTTTTTTAATATGGCATTTCTAGGATGGGATGCAGTTAGTAAAAGATATGTACCATTCTTAACCTGTTTTAAGACAGTCTACATCTCCAGATGCATATGGGTGAAAATGCTGAGTTTTCTCATAGTTTCTGAACATTCTGAGCTTCATGGTGCTTTTTCTCATCATTAGTAGATGGATTCTGATTCATTGTTGTTTCAGCTCCTTAGTGACAAATGATCACTCTTCAAGAAGTTTCAAGATAGCCTACTATGTATCTAGAGTTCTCTCAGAATCAGGCAGGAGAACTGGAAATTAAGAGGCAGAAACAGAATAGAGAGAGAGAAAGAGCTAATGATGAAGTAGTGGATAGAAGAGGAAGATTAAAAGTTGGTTTCAGGTTAGAGGTTAAAAGTTGATTTCAGACACAAGAACAGAACTAAAAGTCTTAAACTGTGGACTTGGACTGGGGGGAGGCAGCATCAGATTAAGAAAGTGCACTGGACTAGGATTTAGAAGGACTGACTTCTGGGTTTTGTTCTGCCACTAATGATTTCTGTGACTTTCAGCATATTATTTAACTTTACTGGCTCTGGTTTTACTGTCTGTAAAATAAATGGAAATGCAAAATAATTTTGAGGTTCCAACAGAGTTTTAAAATCTACGATTCTATGGTCTTATTCTGAGTCATCATACTGTTAAAAGGAATGAGGTTGCTTAGAGAACATTAGAATTAAGTTGAAAATGAACACACTAGATCAATCCTTTTGACACTGATGGTTAGTTAGCAATTTAACAACTGTAGTTAGCAAATGAATTCATGAGAAAGATAAAGAGAACATTCACCAAATATACTCTGTTAAGAAATGCTTTTTATTTTATGTGCTGACAGTAACAACAGATTAGAAAAGTTACTTAAATGAGGAACTTGTATATTTAAAAAATTCTGTAACAGGAATTCAGATTTCATTTGCCTACTATTATTAAAAAGCTGTACTTGCACATCAACAAACATGCTTAGAACAAAAGCACTAAAACTTCTCATTTACTTTTACTTGAGAAGGAAATGGCATTAAAATCTTACTGAAATTGTATTGAAAATGAATATGGTGCATGTTTTCACCTCTCTAAAGGCATGTGTTGGAATGCAGACTCTCTCTAAAACCAAATCTCCTGTGTATTTTAACAAAATATGAATAGAGAGGAAAATAGGAATTACTCAGAGGAAAAATTGAAAACCAACTTGTACTATACTGCACTGAGGTGGCGGAAACAGCTGCACAACAGCTTAATCCCTGTGACAAGCCCAGAACTCTACAATAACGGCTGGCACTGTCTGATGAAATTGCCAAGGAGCCAGATGCCACAGCTGGGAACATTATCCTTGTGTTTCAGATCAAATTGATACAGCAAATGGCACTCCACTCTTAACTCTTTGGTGTCCATTTTTAACTTTCTAAAAGAAATTGGAATCTTGTATTGTTCAGAGTCCATCTTAAAGGGAGATGGGGAGGGATAAATGAAAAGGATGATACTTTCCTTAGAAAAAGAACGTAGAGATTGTAAGCATTACTTGTTAGGGTCTGTAAACAAGTCAGGATGGCGCCTGGCATTTTGCCAGAGGGAGTGGTTTGTGAAGTAACGCCAGCGAGCCATTAAGTGTGGAGATTCCTTATTGGTTGACTGCTGTATCTAGTTTATGTTAATTAAGATAAGCTGTGTGGAATGTATTTATACCCCTCCGGTCCTACAATAAACGGCTCCCACTTCTGCTGTATCAATCTACACAAGTTCCTCATCACCCCCTAGTTATTTTGCTGCAGCCGGATTGCGGCAATTACTCAAAGAAGAAAAATATAAAATAAGGAGTGATTTTTAATTGATAAACTATATAGGGGATGTGACAACAGTAGGCTGATAGGTACCCTGAAAATGACAAGAATACTTACACTTTCTCCAAAGTGGGATGAAGCAGGTTAAGTATCTTTTCTCCAGAGTGCTTGGGATCAGAAGTACATTTCAGATTTTTTTTGAGATTTTGAAATGAAACACAAATCCATTTATGTTTCATATATACCTTATACATGTAGCCTGAAGGTAATTTTATACAATTTTTTGTTGTTGTTCACCATGAGTTTTGACTGAGACCAATCACATGAGGTCAGGTGTGAAATTTTCAACTTGTGTTATCATGTTGGCATTCAAAAAGTTTGATTTTGGAGCATTTTGGATTTTGAATTTTCAGGGAAGCTCAACCTTATAGTATATATATTTTTTAAATCAGAGAGACAATGAGGAAAACAACAGGGAGAAAAGATGAATTAAAAGTGATGATGAATACTTCTCCTCATGATAACATTTTAAATAATCCATAAATGTTAACTGAATTTGTAGAATGTATATGACCTTGTGCTAAGACTGGATGGATCTCATAAGGACTATAGCATAGAAAATGATATGGTTTAGTCTACAATGTATAGTAAATATAATTTATATACCATTGTGTCAGACCTGTGTGAAGGGATAGATTATTAGGGTCCATAGCATAATTTAGTGTGTTGATATGATATAATCTATGTCAGAGGCAGAATAACACCTTCTATGCCTTCAAGTTGTCCAAGTTAACTTCTAGAACTTGAGACTATGTTACCTTACATTATTAAATAGATTTTGTGGATGTGATTAAGGGTCTGGAATTAGAGATGGGGAAGTTGTTCTGTATTGTTAGGTGGGCCCAATCTAATCATATCAGTCCTTAAAATCAGACAATCTCTCTTGCCTGTTTAAACACATGAGATAGAAGAGAGAGTTGAAAGCATGAGAGGGATTCAAGTCTTCATGGCTGGCTCTGAAGTTAGAGGAAGGGAGCCAGGGTTGAAGCAATGTGGATGACCTCCAGAATCTGGAGAATGTCCTCAGCTGACACCAGCAGGAAATCTAATTCTTACAATTTTACGAAGCAGGGTTTTAAGTTTTTCATTTTTAAAATTTCAATAGTAAGACATAATATAAAAAAATTTTTGAATCCAATATGATAGAAGTTACATGAAATGTAACAAAAGTCCCCTACAGATCCCCTCCTACCCCACAGATCTGTGCCCAGAGGTACTTTTTAAAACTATTTCTGCTTCAATGTCCAGTGGATGTTACTTATCTGGGTAATGTATGCCTTTATGTCTTGATTTAGAATTATATTTGTTATTTATCTATTGCTAAAGATCTAGACCATTAATTTGCTTATTTTAATCATTTGCTTATAATTCTTTTTTCTATTCATATATACGTGTGTATGTAGGTACATATACCAATATATGTCTCTCTTTTTAGAGAAGATGAGAATATGTTTTTCCTTCCTCTTGCTATTTCTGTGATTAGACATGATCCTTTTTCTTCTGAATGACTTCAAGTCATTTAGAACTGGTATGGGGTGGTCATGGTGGAAAGTCAATACTATGGCTTCTTACTTCAAATATCTTTATTTTTTACTTTGTTTTACAGATACACCTACATATAGTATTCCAGGTTCTAATTTCTTTTCTCTCAGAAACTTCAAAACCCTTGATCCTTTGTTTACTGATCCAGAAAACTGGCACCCAGTTTACTGATGAGAGGTATTATAGTAAAATGAGATTCATTTCTTTGTAGTTGATTTTGGGATTTTCTCTTTACACTTTAGGTTCTAGTATGTTATGTAGTTCTAAAATATATTGATGTATAGGTCTTTCTGCATTCATTGTTTTGAAGATTTTTCTTTCATTCTTTTATTAATTTTCTTGTATTCATCTATTCTTTTTTTGGATATCTGTTGGTTAAAAATTTAAAAATGCTTACAGAAAGACTCAAAATAATAAAAATGTTTTAAGATTAAAAATAAGGATGAACAAATATTTAGTTAGAAAACAAAAATAAAGCAAATATATTAAATAGAATTAATATAATATTTGTGAAGAACATAATGTGCAATAACATCATAGATTATGTATTTAAATTCACAGAAAAAGATATAATTATATATGTCTAAAAACTCAGACTTTTATATATGAAAGGAGAAATAAAAAATACAGTTATTATGGAAAATGACATGTAGTTTACTGAACATAAAACTATAGGCTAAGGGTTTTATATGCATTAATATTTAATCTACAATGATGCTGAAGTAGACACTATTTTTCTCATTTTATGGATAGCAAAACTTAGTATTTGAGGTTTTATGTAAAGTTTCAAGTACAAGAACTATAAAGTAGGGATACCAAACTCAAGTGCATTTGATTCTCGAGTTTGGGATTCTAACATTCTACATTTTGTCTTTTCTTCCTGTCACAGAGAAGGCCAACAAAACTAAGTAAAACAAAAATTGCAAATGATCATTGTTTTAAAAGATATATTTGACTGGGCTTGGGATGTGGCTCAGTGGTAGAGCCTTTGCCTACAAAGCACAAGGCCCTGGGGTTCAATCCCTGTTACTGTAGGTGAAAAAAAAAAAATGTCAGAAAATTTCAACTCAATAAAGTACCAATGTTATTTATTATAAGCTTGAAGAAAATTAACAATAACAAACATATTTGGGGCCACAGAAAAAACATCAACTAGTTCTTTAAAGTAAAAATTGCTTCTTCTCTGAACATCTGCAATAAAGTTGTAATTTCATGTAATGGGACCAAAATATTGTAGATTTCAACTGAGATAGGCATGAATCATTCTTTTTCTTCATTCTCTTTGATTTAACCTACTAGAAATTCTACATTCCTATTGAAAATGCAAAAAAAAATCACTTTTTAAATAAAAATAACTTGATACCTTCATATTAAAAACCTGTTTCTTTGAAGTTTACATAGGCTCTTTTGGAAAATGGTAAGGTTTTCAGGTTTCTTCTTCCTCTACCTTTGACTTGCCAAGATGGATTTTGGTGCAGGGGAAGCTGACATACTCATAATTTTTAAAAAAATTATTTTTAAAATTTTAATTTGTTATATATAACAGCAGAATGCATTATAATTCATATTACACATATACAATACAATTTTTCATATATCTGGTTGTACACATACTCATAATTTTTTTGAAGAAAGTATTTTGGTCCAGGTGCTTTACTGGCATTGCTGTCCATGTCTCATTTCTCCTGTATTCTCTTTTCACTGCTTATAAGTCTGTAGAAGGTGTAAACTGGATTTGTTTTCCCAGTGAAATGACTGGTTTTGATAATGCTAAAGCTCATGGTGGTCCAGGATTTTCCTGGACATAGTCCCCATTTCATAAGGTCCAGGATTTGGGAATCAGTCTTATAGTTCTCTGAGTCAAGAGGCTATTCCACAGACCAAGTGAATAGCCAGTGTCCTCAACCATGGTACTAGAGTATGCCAAAGCTTCAGGAAGAATGACTTTCATGCCATGAACCTTGGGATAGTGAAGAGTACTGTCTCAAGGTAGCCTTCCAGCTGTCTAAACACACACTCTGTCTCTTCTCTTCTAATGTGGCAAAACTAAAAAGTGGAGAATTATGGAGAATTTCAGATTCACAGAAAAGACAAGAGTGTTATAATGAGTACTCATTTTTGCATTCTCTATTTATTTTTGCTGAATAATTTTAAGGTAAATTACAGTCATGCTGACAATTCACCCTCACAAATTTCCAAAAATAGGCATTATTCTGCAGAGCCACAATACTGCTATGAGGCCTAACAGAGTTAAAATAATTCCCTAATTTAAGGTAATATCCAGCACAGTTGAAAAATTTCCAAATTGTCTCTTATAGATGGGTCACATATTACATAGTTACAATGGTTCTTAACTTTCTTTCATTTAAATGGTCCTCACCGGTTTTGCTTATTCTATGATATGAATTTATGATATAAATTTGCTTATTCTATGATATAAATTGTTTGAGGAGATATGCTTAATTGTCCTGTAGAGTATATCATTTTCTGAATTTATCTGGTGGTTTATCTCATAACATTTCTCTTTTTGTAAGAAATTTATTGTGTATATTTGAGGCTTACAACATAATACCATGGCATACATATAGATAGTAAAATTGCTAGGGAACATATCTACCATCTCACATACTTTTTCTTAACAAGAGAAGCTAAAACATACTTATCTAACCCAAATAATTTAATATACATTTGATTAATTATAGTCCTCATGTTGTCCATTATATCTATGGACTCATTCATCCTACCCATCTGCTACTTTATGTCCTTTCAACTATATCTTTCCACTCACTTCCACCCCAATGTCCCTGGTAAACACTATTTTACTTCTTTATCTTTGTATACTTGACCTCATTTTTTGTTCTTTTAAGATTTCACATTTAAGTAAAGTCATGAAATATTTTTCTTTGTGTTTGGCTTATTACACTTAGCACAATGTCTTCCCAGCCCAACTATATTGTGCCAAGTGGCAGGATTTCCTTCTTTTTTATGGATGAATAATATTCAATCATATGTGTGTGTGTGTGTTACATATATATGATTGTATATATATATACACATATATACATATATGTATACACACGCACACACACATACACTACATCTTCTTCATCCATTTGTCTATTAATGGACACATTTACGTATTTTACTTCTTGTGAAAAATACTTCAATTAACATGAGAGCATAGATATCTTTACCTCTGGTAATTTCATCTCCTTTGGGTTTAAATGCAATAGAGGAATTGTTGAGTGTTATGAAAATTTTATTTTATTTTTTCCTTACCAAAAAAAAACAATGTACTAAGTTCTCTTTTCACTAGAACTGTTGACAACATTTATTATCTCTTATCCTTTTGATAGTATCTGTCCTAATGAGGTAATATTTCATAGTGGTTTTAATTTGCATTCCTTTGAAATGAATAATGTTGAGCGTCTTTTCATATGCTTTTCAGCCATTTTAATGTCTTCTTTGGAGAAATATCTCTTCAGATCCTTTGCCCATGTCTTAATCAGGTCATTTGTTTTTCTGCTATTGAGTTGTAAGTCTTCTTTATAGAGTTTGAATATTAAATTCTTGTCCAATATGTAATTTGAAAATATTTTTTCCAGTCTGTGATTTTCTTTTCATTTTGTTATTTTCTTTATTTTTCTTAGCTTTATGTAGTCTTTTTAAAATTTTAATTAGGTATACATTACAGTAGAATGCTCTCATATACTTTGATATGTCATACATAGATGGGATATAATTTCTTATTTTTTCTGAGTATACATATTGTAGAATCACACTGGTCATACAGTCACATACATACATACAGTAATAATGTCTGTTTCATTCTACTATTTTTCTTATCCCCACATCCCCTGCCTTCCCCTCCTTTTACTTCCCTCTACCTAATCTAAAGTAACATTATTATTATTATTATTATTGCATCACAATTCTTAATACACATAAATACCACACTTTTTGTATTTCTGTTTGTATATAAAGTATGTTGATACCCAATTCAAGTCTTCATACATGTACTTTGTATAATGATGACCATCACATTCCACCATCCCTATTAATCCCCTGCCCCATCCCTTTCCCTCCCACCCCTCTTCCCCTTTCATCTATTCCTCTTTATGAAGTCTTATTCATTTACTTTTGCTTTTGTAACCTGAGGTTTTGGTGTGATATCCAAAAAATTGTCACCAAGGCTGATATCAAGGAGCTTTCCCCCCTATGTTCTCTTGTAGGACGTTTGTGGTTTCAGGTCTTAGATTTCGTTTTTAAAATTCAGGATAAAATGATTTGTGTATCTGGGGTAGAAAAAAAAAGCCCAATTTTATTGTTTTGCACATGGAAATTCAGTTTTTTATTTATTTTTTCCTCATTGTGCTCTACTTGAAAATTAATTGACTGTATACTTGGACTCATTTCTGGGCTCTCTATTCTTTCTGTTCATTGGTTTGTTTCAGTTTTAATGCCAGTACTAAACAGTTTTGACCAATCATCCCTTGATGCCCATGGGGAATTGATTCTAGGCCCCCTTTAGCGTCTCAAATTTGCAGATACTCAATTCATTTATTCAAAATAATATAGTATTTGCTTGTAACCTATGCACATCTTTGTATGTTTTATGTCACTCTAGAGTGATTTTCATACTCAATCTGGCACAAATGCCTTGTAAATAGTTTAGGGAATCATGATAAAAAATTGTACATGTTCAGGACATGTTTCTACATTTGGTTGAATTCTTGGATGTGGATTCTCCAGATAATGAGAGCCCACTGTATTATAGCTTTGTAGCATAATTTTAAATTAGGAATTGTGGTGTCTCCAACTTTGTCTTGTTTTGTTTTCTCAGTATAACTCTGGATGTTCAGGGCATTTTTGTTTTGTTTTGTTTTTGGTTTTTGTTTGTTTTGCATTGTTTTTTCCATTCATGTGAATAATTGTATTGGAATTTTGATAAAAATGATGTTGTATATTTCTGTAGGTGGTATGGACATTTAAACAATATGAATTCTTCCATTCTATGACATGATGTATCTTTCTTTTTTCCTGTTCTTTCTTAAGATTCTTTCATCAAGGTTTATGGTTTTCAGTGTACAAATCTTTCTTTTACCTGTTTGGTTAAATTTATCCCTAAAAATTTTATTTTTTTATGCTATTATAAATTGGGATTGCTTTCTTGATTTCTGCTAAGTTGTTGTTTGTTTATAGAAATGCTACTGATTTTTATATTATTTACTTTATATTCTGAAACTTTACTGAATTTGTGTATTAGTTCTAGCAGGGTTTTTGCAGGGGGCGTATATTTAGGGTTTTTTATATGGAAGATCGTGCCATCTGCAAACAGGGAAAATTTGACTTCTTTCTGATTTGAATGCCTTTTATTTCTTCTGCTTATCTGACTGCTCTTGCTACCACTTCCAAGACTCTGTTAAATAAGAATGGCAAGAGCAAGCAACTGCCTTGCCCTGGCTCTTAGTGGAAAAGCTCCTTATTGATTATGATGTTAGGTGCGGGGTTTTCATAAATGGCCTTTATTATGTTGAGGAACTTTCCTTCTATGCCTAAACTGTTAAGAGATTTTATCAAAAAGGGATGTTGACAGTGAAACTCCACATCATGTACAATGACAATAATGGAATCCTAATTAGAATAAGTTATACTCTATGTATAAATAATATGTCAAAATGTACTCTACTGTCATGTATATCTAAAAAGAACAAATAAAAAAAGGAAAGGATGTTGAACTTTGTCAAATGCTGCTTTACCAACTGAGAAGATCACATGGCTTTATCTTTCCTTCTGTCAAGGTGATGTATCACATTGATTTATTTGCATATATTAAACCAGCCCTGTAAGACAAACTTGATCAGGATAATAACCTTTCTGATGTAGTGTTGAACTCAGTTTGCTAATGTTTTCTTGAGGATTTTTTTTTTTTTATCATCAGTGTTAATCAGAGACACTGGCCTATGGTCTTCTATCAGTGTCATCTTTGTCTGGCTTAGATATGAAGGTGATACTGACCTCATAAAAAGTGTTTGGAAGTATTTCCTCTAGCTCTTTTTTGGGGAAGAATTTATTTAGTATTGGTAATGATTCTCCTTTGACTATTTAGTAGAATTAAGCCATGGAACCATCTGGTCCTGGACTTTTGTTGTTGTTGGAAGGTTTTTAAATTACTACTTCAATCTCCTTATTTGTTATTGTTCTGTCAAGCTTTCTATTTCTCTCTGACTCATTCTTGGTAGATTCTATTTTTCTGTGAATTAATCCATTTTCTCTAGGTTATCAGTTTATTGGTATATAATTGTTTCTGATATTTACTTAGGATCCTCTCAATTTCTGAGGTATCTGTTGTGATGTCTCCACTTTAATTTCTGAAATTTTTTGAGCATTCTCTTTTTTTTTCTTAGATAACCTAGCTAGGAGTTATTTTTTTATTAGAATTATTTAAATCACATGTTTACTATTTTTAGATGTAAAACCCTTTTTATTTTAGAATAATTTTACATTTACATAAAGTTACAAAGATAATACAGAGGTTCTGTGTTTCATAACCCAGATTCCCCTATTGATAATGTTTCATTTCTTTTTTTTTTTAAATATTTATTTAGTTGTAGATGAACACACGATATCTTTATTTATTTTTATGTGGTGCTGAGCATTGAACCCAGTGCCTCACACATATGAGGCAAGCACTTTACCACTGAGATACAGCCTTAGCCCATTATCTTTCATTTCTATGGTACATTTGTCACAATTAACAATCCAGTAAGTTCATACTTTATTTGGATCTAATTTGTTTCTCATTCTGCTCCAGATTCCATCTATGATACCATATTTCATTTAGTTTGTCATGTCTTAGGCTCTGGGCTATAATAGTTTCTCAGACTCTTGTTTTAATGATTTCAACAGAAGACTACTGGTCAGATATTTTGAAGAAAGTACATTAATTTTGATTTGTCTGATGTTTTCCCCGTGGTTAGATTGGGGTTATTTGGGGAAGGAAGTCCACATAAGTGAAATGTCATTCTCAACATAACCTATCAAGTATCCATGCTATCACACGATTGAGTCATCACTAATTAAGTTTGATCACCTGGCTAAGGTAATGTTTGCCAGCTTCCCTACTCTAAAGTTATAACCCCCAACCCTCTCCATATTGTACTCTATGGAAGCAAGTCACAAGTGTAGCCCAGACTTGAGAGGCAGGGTATCCACCTCCTTGGGAAGAGTTTCTAAATACATATATGTTATTTGGGATTCTTCTGTATGAGTGTTTGTCTTTTTCTTCCTTTATCATTTCTATCCTTCAATCATTTATTTATCTTGGTATGAATTCATGGTTAGTGTATTTTTTGGGCTATAATCTGCTACTACACTATTATTTTACTCAGAGTATCACAGTATTAGGTGTTATAGTACTTTCAGGTTCCTATGTTATTTTGACTTGTCCCCATGTTTTTTCTTTATGTACTTCTTTACTTTTTGGCACTTCAAGACACTCCAGACTTACGTTATATATTTCCTGCCTCAGTCCTAGAATCAACCATTTTTCCAAAGAACACAGTTCCTTTTATTGAAGATTAGTGTTTTTTTTTTTTTTTTTTTTTTAAAAAAAAAGATTGGGTTGCTTGGTATACTTATTGCTAATGGAATTTTTTAAGTTCTAGGCCTTATCAGATGACAGAGCAAGAATATTCATGTGTGCACATTAAGCCATGAATATATATGTATCTGTATCCAGCCATATGAAGAAGAGTTCATACTAATGTTTCCAAATTTAATACATTATTCAGATCATTCCAAACTTCTCACCCCACACATCTGTTACTTCCTATCCCAACAGTGGGAAACCTGGCTCTCACTATCCATGATCTATTATTTGTTTAATCCTAATATACGTGTACTGTGGTTTTGGAACTGTTAATCTGTGCCTCCAAGGGAAACAAATACCAACTAGAATACAGTACTTATATATAGTGTATTTTGTATTTAGTCTTATAGTTCCCAAAATTCTTTCCATTAGTACCTCTTTTTCTTCACCCTCTTCAGTGACATTTGCTTCATATATTTGTAATGCAGTCAGATTCATTTGTCACAGTGTATATTCCACCATGGGATTCCCCTGCCCCCCTTAATGACTTTTTAAAGATTTTTCCACTAAGGGAAATTTTTGTGTTGTAAAGTTCTGTGTGGTTATGGTTTGTATATGTGGTATCCCCCAATAGCTCATGTGTGAGACAATGCAAGAATAATTCAGAGGTTCAGTGGTTGGACTGTGAGTTATAACACAATCAGTAGTGAAGTAAGCCACTGATATAGATTAACTGGGGGGTAACCATAGGCAGGTGGGGAGTGCCTGGGGAAGATTGGTCAGTAGAGGTGTGCCTTTGGGGTTTATGAATGGAGCTCTTTCTCTGCTTCCTTTTTGTCATGTCCTGAGCTGCTTTTCTCTGCCATGCTCTTCCACCATGATGTTCTACCTCACTTCTGGCCCAGAGCTATGGAGTTAGCTATCCATGGATTGAGACCTCTGAATCCATGAGCCAAAATAAACTTTTCTTCCTTTAATTGTTCTTGTCAGTTATTTTGGTCAAAGCAATGAAAAAGCTGACTAAAACATATAGGTTTTGACAAATGCAGTGTTATGTATCTACAATTATCGTGCCATTCAGAATAATTTCAGAACCCTAAAATGTCCTTCTTGCTTAATATGCTAAACTCTCCAATTACCCCCAGTCCTTGGTAGTCACTATAGTTTTATCTTTTCTAGAATTTCATAAAAGTGCTATCATACCACATGCAGCCTTCTGAAACTTAGTTCTTTCAATTGGCAATGTGCATTTGATATTCATTCATTTTGTTATTGAATAAATTAAGTATATTCTTTTTGCTTTTTAAAAACAAGTCTGCAATGTGGATGTACCATGATTTCTTTATTCATTTGCATCCTGAAGAACAACTTGTTTGCCTCCAGTTTGGGGAATATACCAAGATGAATAGTGAATACTCATACTCATAGTTATTAGGTGGAAGACATGACAGAATAGTAATAACCCACTATCTACCTACCAATGGTATATTTAACTTTCCAAATGATAACTAAAAAGGACTCAGGTCATTCAATATGAATTTTGATGATGCAATCAATCAATCACACTTTGTTACTAAACAAAGAAGTTTGAAAATAAATGAAATGAGTATGCAACTAAAGAAATTAGAAACAGAAACAACAAAGATGAAAAAAGGTGATAGTAAAAGCAAACACAGATATAGAAAAATTAGGAAATGAAAAATCGTAGAAAAAATAATCTCAAGAGATTTTAAAAAATTAGAATAAATTTTATGATGCATACATGAATTTAGTATATTTGATTAAGAGAATGAACAAATCTCTCAAGAATATAACATTGGAAAGAAAAAGCAGATGTATACTATGTAAATGATTTCAGAGTATAGAAAAAGTTAGAATTTTTCCTGCTATATTTTATAAAGCCAAAGGAACACTAATATTGATGGCTGACATAAACCTTTCCCCAAGAGTTTGAAAATACCGGTAATATTGAAGAATTGGCTTTCCTGAGTAAGAGTAAGGGCTGGTTTCAGAAAACAACTATAGAATAATTGTAAGGAAATCAAAAGGAAACAGAAGCAAAGTGCAGAGGTAAAGTGGCAGAATAGCAGGATGGCAGAATGTCAGAAATGCCCCTTGTCCAAGCTGCCAGATTTATTTATATCAAAAGTTACATTAGGTCACTGACATCAGTAGTACATTACCATTCATTGTGTCACTAGGAAGATTACACTGTTAGCAACATTATGCAGCTTATTCCTCAGTTACATACTATAGTTGCAACGTGCAATGTTAGGAGCTTTGTGTAACTCTCAAGAAAGTCCATTGTTTAAAGTTACTGTTATGTGGAAGTTTAGGCTCAGCAGAGCTTGGTGGGACATTGTGGTTGTCTAATAAGATAATTCCTTTATTCCCAGGAGGTGAGTGTTTGAGATCAAGGTGGAGGCTGATGAGACTCTAGCACAGAGCCTCTTCATGCAGGGTATTGCCACAGCAGCTACACATAACTCATGTATGAGTTATCTTACTAGTTCCTGGGGGAAACTGCAGAATATTTCAAGTGTGGAAAACAGGGCACCTGTTACCCCCCGGGAGTTTGCTTACCAGAGGAATGCTGTCCTGTACATTTCCATAGCCAGAATACTTACAAATAATCTTATTTGTTTTGGGAGAAAAAAATTTTAAAAATTTGATAGCAAATGGACTTTGGTATCTGTGGGCATACCTGAGTATGTTTTGACTTAGGAATGCAAATAAAATACTAATATAATTCACACTTTTAATATATTAAGGGAGAAAAATTATAATTTTAAAAGGTTCTCTGAAGGCATTGATTACTGAACTTTATTGTACTTTCAAACTTTCATGGAATGTTTTCACTATGTCAGGCACTGTTCCAAGTGCCCTGGACATGTTAGCACACTGACTTCTCATAAATCCACCAAAAATTAGGTACTGCTATTGCCATTATACTAATTTTACAGAAAAGGAAATTGAAGTGGAGGCTGTTTAAGTAACTTACCCAAGGTCACATGATTAAGAAATAGTAAAACCAGTATATGAACCCAGGACATATGAATCTAAAACTTTACCCTTATCCATTAGTACATGGATTCACAGAAATTATTGATGATGAAATATTACAATTATTAAAACCCTCAATCATTACTACCAAGGAATCCACAAACTAATACCAAAACATAAAATTAAGGGAATAGAGATAACATAATAAAAAGTACCTATTTGGACCTGAGACCTTGTAGATATTCCAGAATGTAAAACCAAAGACAATATTTTCATCTTTCCTTTGAAGAGATTTATTTGCATCCCGTAGTGCTAGAGTAAGAACCCAAGATCTTCCCTAGGTAGAGAGGCCATTTTCCCCACCTGGAGGGGAGAAGACAATGTGTATTTCTGCACTTAGATTCATCATTTTGTCTTTCTTACTTTATGGTACAGACTCCTTATATTTGTGTAGGGTGACATCTAGTTCATTGCATTGTCCCAGAGGCAAAAGATCAAGGCACAGGGGATCCAAGGTTATTTGTTGCAAAGAAAACAAAAATTAACTTTTCTGCTCCAGAAACCTTTGTGCACATTGAGGATGTTATTTTAAAAAGTAGTTGTAAAAACTTCATACCTTTTCTTGATCCATTCTATGGCTTCTGTCTGCAGATTTGCTCTTCAGCACATAGCTTCAAAAATGGCTGCTTTCCAGACCCAGGCTGGCTGAGTGTCCACCACTACACAATCAGTCATTTTAGTTTTTGAATTAGAAATTCTTAGAGGACAGAATCAACTCCAATGAAACTGACTAAGTGAGGAAAAAGTGCTCGGACTTTTGAATGGAAAAGTAGAGGAAATGACTGACTATTTTAGGATAATCTCCAATAGTAGGAAAAATGATTTTATATATATATCCATGGGTCATCATGCAGTTTCTAATTGTATTTTTAAGAATATTTAGTGATTTTGGAACATGTTCATGATAAGTGTTTAGGAGAAACATTGGTCTATGTTTTGCTTTTGGTTCTAGGGTAACAGAAGTCTAAGAAAATGAATAGGAAAGTGTTCCCTCCAATTCTAGTTTTCTGAAAAAGAATACAGAGAATTGGAGTAATTCCTTCCTTAAATATTTAGTAGAATTTATCAGTGAAACTAACTGGGTCTGAAATTTTACTTGATAGAAGATTTTAAACTACATATATAATCTTGTAAACAGATATAGGATCATTCATGTTATCTTCTAGAGTGGGTTTTACTAGTTTATGTCTTTCAAGAAATGCTACTTTCATTTCATCATAAAAGCAAAGCAATTAATCAGGTCTATCATTCTTAATAATCCTTAATTTTTTTTTCTACAGGCTTATTTTAATCTTAAATTCACTGTCACTTTAATAGAATTTTCTTTTGTAAAATCCTTATGCCTAGATTTTTCAGGATTCAGGCAAACCAAAGAAGCTGAATGTGCTTATCTCTCAACTGTGGAAATGGGGTTTTCCAGCTGAGGAATCATTCCGGCAGTTATAGTATTCATAATACTCACAAAGGTATTGATTGTCTGGTTATTTTAGTCTTATTCAGCCAGGCATACTCCAATAAGAAAGAAGGGAAAATGAATGAGGAGAATGTTACTTCTGTGAAAGTGAGAAACCACCAACAAACAAAACAATAAAATCATGTCTGGTATTCCCCCTGATTGTGACATAATTTGTTTGCTTTACTCTTGGAAAGAAAAGCTCTCCTAATCTTGCTTTTCAGTTTAGGAGCTTGTTTAAATTAATTCTATGCAATGCTTAATTAGATAACTAATAGGCAACAGGGACCAAGATTTTCTTAGCAACATTTAGCAACTGACATTTATAACCTAGTTAAGCTTTAGTTGGACAAGGATGATGCCCTGCATACCAAAACGAAACATTTTTGGTTAAAATGATTTGAACTTCAAATTAATTAAGATATAAAATTATTCATCATATTTGCAATGAATTACCTTTCATCTTGGTCAATTGAACAACTAGAATTTTCAGGAATTTGGTGGACTCTTAGGCAAATTTCTCCAGTGTGATTGGTTGCTTTTTATTTTTTAATCCAGATTTATTGCAGTATAATTTATGTATAATGAAATTCACTCTTTTAGTATATAATTCTATGGGATTTTATAAACATAATTTCTATTCTTTTTTGAGAGAGAGAGAGAGAGAGAGAGAGAGAGAGAATTTTTTAAATATTTATTTTTTGGTGGACACAACATCTTTATTTTATTTTTATGTGGTGCTAAGGATCGAACCCAGTGCCCCATGCATGCCAGGTGAGCGCTCTACCGCTTGAGCCACATCCCCAGCCCCATAATTTCTATTCTTAGTAGGCTTATTCTTACCTTCTTATTTCTATTACTGTATTTCTATTACTTTTGTCTATCCTACCCAATACTACTGAGAATATTTGAAATAAATGGGTAGATACTCTAACTAATTTCATAGTTTCCTTTTAATATGGAAAGAAAATGTTCTCTGGTAGATATATAAAAATGCCAACTCCTTCCTTAAAACTTGATTACCTGTACTGAGTTTGTAGGAGAGTCTTTTGGGATTTGCTGAAGGTTACAGCACTTTTTTTTTTTAATGTTTGTGCTGCAATCTCGGATTTGTATTTATGTGATTTGGTGACCTGTGAGCTGCAGGGAAGACATGGATATTTCAGATGAATGTGATTCTTGAATACCATGAATCCTATAGTTCCTGTGCTGATGGGGGAAGGTGAAATAATTTTTCTATTTTCTTATAATTGTGATATTTTCTTCCGTTCTCCTATAACCTTTGCCTTTTCTTTTCAGAAAGTTTCAGAATTTCTCCCCAGTAGTTCTTCACAGGTTTTTTTGTTTTGTTTTTCAGAATTGGGTAGTTAGGTAGCTGTCTCACTGTGTTGCCCAGGCTGTTTTCAAACTTGTGAATCTCCTGCCTCAACCTGGAATTACAGGTGTGCAACCACCAACCCTGAATTCCTGAACACCTTTAACACCTTAGTGAATGGTCTTTTAAACTATTCTGTGCCTCAAGGAATTTCTTTTACATTCCTGTTACATGTATGGCTCCAAAGGAAAGAGGGTAGTAGTGCACAAGTACACACACACGTTTTTATTTAGAGGGGAATTATAAATGTGCTATATAATTTGGTGTGTGGTGTGTGTGTGTGTGTGTGTGTGTGTGTGTGTGTGTTACTTGGAATTGAACCCTGGGCTTTGCACTTGCTAGGCAAGTGTTCTTCCACTTAGCTACACCCTCAGCTATTTTAGAATTTTTCTATTGGACAGGGTTTCACCAGGGGTACCCAGATTAGCCTCAAATATTCAATCCTCCTTGCACAGACTCCAGTAGCTAGATTACAGACATGTGCCACTATGCTCAGATGTGATTAATATTTTGTACATACCTCTTAAGCTCAACCTGTGGAATTGCTAGATCAAAGAAGTTTTAAGTTTTTTAAGATATAACTCCAAAATTATTCTCCAGACAGACTTAAAGTCTCAATAACATGCATGAACAAAGTATTTCTGAACTGTCTTATATCTCTTGACTTCATGTTTATAACTTGCATGTTTAATACAGTTCTGATTTTAATAGCTTCATGATAAACATTTGCTAAACTGATTTGAACTGAAAGTATCTTTGCCAGGGATATGTAATTTAAGGTAGGAATGCTTATATTACTAAAAGAATAAATAACCTCAAATGAAGTGGATATTATTTTTCAACTGGTTATAGCACTGTACTATAATGAAAACACATTGCTTAAGATTAAAATTTAGAATCCTCATTGTGCTGACATAGAAAATATAGTTTGGAATAAACTTATATCTATAAAATGTTAAAGTAATGATTCCCATGTAAGAATAAGAGTTTGCCATCATTTTCTTAAAATAGAAATTGCTCAAACTCTGCTAGTCCACATTTCTATTTATTATCACATGTTAATTCCCATTCATTTCTCTTACATGTACTTTGGGGATTTTTCTAAATATTGATCACCATTGTAGCATTCAGTGCATTAATATTTCTCATAAACACACCATCAACACAAAAGCTCCATCTCCTTTCCCAAAGAAAATTTCTAACAAAAACCATAAGGAGTATTGAACAAACAATACGACAGTTTTCAGATTTTATGAGCATCAGCTAAGGTTACATTTTTGACAAGTTTACTCATCTTAGGACTAAGATGTATCTGCTCTAGCCTGCTCATTCTTACCTGATGATAATACCAACTGAATGGCTACATCTTTATTTAGGATGATATTTCTGGTAAGAAAGATTAGGAAGCAAATCCAAATCCAAAGAAATGGCTAAATTATCTCTGATAAAATGGAACAATTTATTCAATGAGGAAAATAATTATAGATTTTAAAAATTCAACCATGATTCTGACTTTATTTGCATAATTACATACACCCTACAAAACAAAGAGTTGATTCAAATATCATGCAAATTGGGACTCCAGTGTTTTTGTTCAAATTATTGGAGTAAATTCAGGTGAATGTAGGTGATTAGTGCCAGTTTACTGACTACATGCCTCAGTGCTTATGCTGTATATGTATATTTAGAAAACTAAGTACTTTAAATGTAATGGCTTTATCTAAATAATGCTTCACTATAAAAGAAGCGAAAAGGTGCCTTTGGAAAAACATTCCAGTGTTTCAAAGAAAATCTATGTGAAGTAACTAAGGCAAAACAGATTTTAAGCTTCTAAAATCTCTTTGCTTCAGTAGCTTTAGCCAAAAAGGAGAATAAAAACCTGAGGTAAAAAGCAATAAGACTCCATTGCTAATGCTCCAAAATCTTAGGTATGGTTCTCTGTTTAGTTTGATAACAGAAATCATCTTTACTTTTTTCCTGTACCAGAAACCTAACAGGAATTTCCCTTTGGAGTCTCCTAATCTCACTTTTGTGCATTTATTTCTGTACATTGTTTATTTAGAACAGTTATCTTTCTTTTTTATAACCAGGTAACTCCCCTCCAGTGCTTTTATAAACACAGATATTCTGTGAGTCTGTTGCAGTGACAACCCATCAAAACAAGACTGATGTTAAGCCAAGACTGAACAGTAGGAAAAAAAATCAAGGAACCATGAACCTCCTGAGACATAACCTCCTTATCTGAACTATGACTATTAAATTCATTTTGTATTTTATTCAAATTATAAACTCCCAGGTCAGGAACAGTCACATTTGAAGAGCACATTTCAAAATAAATTAGAAATATGCAAAAATTGGCTTGTGTGTTTGTTGTTTATAAATCACTTCAATTTTGTCATTAAGAAGCATTGGCTCCATGTAGAAAATATTAGTGTCTTCATTTTTATATGAATTATTTTAAATCTAAGTTGTACATGCATACGGATGAAAAATGAAATAGCACAGAAGGATCAGAAATGGAAAAAAAAAAAGATACTGAATGTACCCATTCCCATCCAGGCCTGCTCCCACAGGCTATGACTCTGGTTTCCTCCATTTCCCATACAGATTACTTATGCCACATTTTTTTTTTCATTGACCATAGACATTATCTGACAACTTCCTGTAACAATATATCATATTTAGCTCATATTCCAGCCCCTCCAAATTTATCTCCTCTGCCTAATATTGCTATTTTAGTTTCTCAATTGTCCACACAATCAATAACATACATAATATATGTGCCGTACTTAACCTTGATCTCTTGTTCCATTAACTATTAGCATCTCTTGACCCCTTAGTTTCTCAGATGAGAAAAACTAATGCCCTTTTCTTTTATTTCCCTTCTTCCCACCTTCTAATCAATCTAGTCTTGTTGATCCAGTTTTACCCTTGGCAAGTTTGAAAACATTTGCTATCTGTTCTATAGCCACAATTAATATTTCTACATTTTACAATTACTTTATTCTCAAAGTTGATGGTTGGTGACTGACAATTACAATAGTAAGACTGTAGGAATATGTCTCCTTGCAAAGCCAAGTCATGTGTCCAGATTTCTTTCTACATGTTTCCAACATCAGGACTTCTGTTTTCCTCAAAGGCAATTATTCAAATGGGTTCTCCTCTCCATACTATACTAATCATTCCATGTTAGGGTTTACCTGTATTTGGATTGTGCCTCTTCACAGTCCTTCCTGCCCTAGAACTTCATGCTTTTTTCCCTCTGGGAAAAGAGCTGTCTTTTTTCTGGCTCCTGCTGAAAATCCATTCCATTTTTGTTCTTGAAATTCACTAATTTCTGCTTAGAATTGGAATGAACTGTGGGTTTATAGTTCAAATATAGTTCTAATTTAATGTCTTTTTTTCATCATTGAGTTTTTCTAGCGTTCTATATATTTTTTTTTCATATTCCTAAGTTTTTCCAGGTTGTCACATGTACCTTACAATGTATGTTGTGCCCATTTTGTAGAACTTCCTCCCATGGTCTGCCATTTTCATGCTCTTTTCTAGACTGGTGGCTGCCAGGTGTCATCTTGGTTTTCTTTCACTGTTTTTCTGGTTTGTCTCCTCTGTCTACTGAATACCATGTTTTCTTCTCATATTTCACTTCCATGCTGTGCTGGAGAGCATTCTCAAGTAATGTCCTAAGAAGGAATGTTGGAGTCTAATATCTGAAAATATCTTTAGTTGGGCTTGTACTGAATGGTGATTTGGTACCTCAAGGAACTGAAGGACAGTGGCATCCCCCTCAGAACTTAGATAACCTTTGCCTATGGCTCCCTCCCCCTCTTGCCACCTACCTTTTCACTCTGACTCTAGATCTTTTCCAAGGCTCTGTGGGTTAAGCTGACTACCCCTACCTTGACCTTATCGTCTGTGTATATTTTAAGGTTTCCTGTCCTCAGCTTCCATCAGTTCTCTTCCATTTACTTTCTGACTTTTGAAATCTCAAAAGTGCTGATGATTGGGTTCCCATTCTATTTTACTCTCAAAGAGTTTTAGCCTTAAAACAAAACACACAAAAAAAATCAATTACTATTATCTGGGATGAGAAGAGAGAATAAATATATTCAGCCAGCAATCTTGTGCTGGGAATCTATTTCAATACTATTAAACATGTTAATTAAATTTTTAATATTAATATTTAATTATCAACATATTGGTTTGTGTCTTTAAGACTTCAATCCTCACACCACTCTCTGAGATATTTTCCTAATATGTCAGATGTGGAAACTGGGGAACTGGTAGATGGTATGATTTATCAAACTTTTCTTAGGTAGTGATAGACAATGTTCACAAATCTAGTTGTATTTGATTCTAAATATCATGTTCATTCCGTCTGCCTAGCTGGTCTGCATTGTATGCTATTCTTATATTCTAAACTTGCTTCTGGGAATCCTTGAGCAAAGATATATCAGCAGAGATTTCTCAAATGGGAAAGAAAAAGAAAAGCAAACTTCTTAATCACTTACACAAATCTCTACTTGTCAAGTAATTTAAAGGATAATTAGAATGTAGCTGGACATGTTGATGCATGATGATGATTTCGAATTATTTGAATTTGGAAATGATTTTGAAAGCCTCTCAAAAAGTGAATATTGGTGGAAATAGTTCAATTAAAATGTGTACTAACTACCTAATATGGATCAAACATTATCCTCATTGCTGCACTAATAAAAGATGAACAACATAGCTAGTCATTTATAAAGACAAACAAATACAAAGCCCATTGTATTGCAAAGCAAGATACAAGCACCTTGAGAGAAGTATGATGTGCTGGGAAATTCAGGAAGAGAGGTAAGCAAGGGTCAGTGAGGGCCTTGCTGGGAGAGGAAATGAAAGAGATTATTTATGAATGTCCTCATGGGAAAGATGTTATTTGACTTGGGTTTTCTTAGCTGCATAGGATTTTAATATAAAGGAGTGCATTCCAATCTAACAGAACAGTATAAGTTAAATCAGTAGTAAACTACAAACACTTGCAAAAAGAAAGAAATGTCCAGGATTCTTGATCATTTGGGAAATACACAACATAATAATCAGGGCCTTGCACATGGTAGGTAATCATTTATTCAATGAGAAATTATTGATTTCTTACAATATGCAAAATGTAGAGGATGCAACAGTGAACCAAGATGACATTATCACAACTCTTAGTAAACTCACATTCGTGTGAAATAGACCAAACAAGGGAGTTAACACACAACATGAGTGCATATTGTGTTAGCTGCCATGAAAGAATAATGCTGATCTCATGGAGTTACGTGGAACAAGATAATATATGTAAAGCACCTCAGCATCTACCATTAATGTCTTCATGATAATTTTTGTTACATTGTTAAGAATAAGTAAATAGAGTGTGTTACAAAGAATACAGAGACCTCCAGTGTTATACATAGGATTAGAAATGCTCTTTCTGGTTATGCGTTTTTACAAACTTGAAATGTGAGAAGAAACAAAGCCACAGAAGTCGTAGTAAATTGAATTCTTGAAAAGAAGAATGGGGGAACAAATGCCAGATGGTAGAGACTTGGGAAAGGTTACAGGAGGCTAATATTTGTCTGTCTACAGCAAGTAGATTAGGGGAGGGATTCATGAGATAAGGTTGGAGTGGTAGGCAAAAGTATACTATACACATCTTTGTAGCTATGGTAGCATTTAATAAAGATTTATAATATGAATGAAGAAATGAAAGAACAAAGGTCTCTTGAATTGTGCCATACTCTGCAAATATGGAGAAAGATGTTGTGACCATGTTGTGAATACTGGTCTAGAAAAAATACCATTAGTTTAATGGTATTTATGAAAAGGTACTGTTCAAAATTCTGAAAGAGAGAGTGAGATGTCCAGGGTTGTCTACATAATTGAGAAGCTCAGAACAACAACAACAAAAATTGAGGCCCCTTGTTCATGAATTTAAAATTTCACCATAATGATAGTGGAACATGAAACAAAGCCTGGTCCTTCTAAATGTAGATCCCTGTGTAACTGCGCAGGCTACAAGTCCTGATGCCAGATCTGGGTGTGACCCATAAGGTTGATGATATGATGTGGACACAGGCAGGCTCTCAAACAAGTAAATAAAGTACTCTCTGTATGAAGTAAGAAGGGGTAGGTGAGCGATGGCAGTGGAATGACATGGAGGAGACCAATGGAAAAACAGTAGCAGAAATAACCTGCGGCAACAGTAGTGCTGGTTGGCGAGAGGAAGTAGAGCTAAAGAAGGAAAATTCAAAGGTGCTTTAGGTAGGTATCAAGCCTTGAGTAATGATGGAGAATGGGAACTTCTGCTTGTTAAATTATCATGTGCTGGGATCTTAAAGGAGTTCAGGAAAATGCTACCCCAAAATATACTGTTATTATATACTGATTACTTTGAGTCAAATGCACTTGAAAAGAAGCAGCAAGTTCATGGATAGGTTTTCTCTGAACTCCCCTTAGGTACCTAAAGAGAGAGAAGGAATTTACTTGTAATCAATCTCCTGCCTGAGAGTTTCATCAGCCAGGGATGACTAACTCCTAGTTTTCTAGGAGAAGACTCAAAGTCAGCACTACACCTAAACTCTCTGACATAAACTATCATCTGTTCTTTTTTTACTTTTTTTTTTTTCTTGTGGCGCTGGGGATTGAACCTAGGGCCTTGTGCATGCAAGGCAAGCTTTCTACCAACTGAGCTATATCCCCAGCCCTCTTTTTTTTTTTTTTTGCATATTAGTATATTTCAATTATGCAGAGTAAAGTGTTTCATTGTAGCATATCTGTACATGCATATAAGATTCTTTGATCATGTTCACTCATTCTCCTCTCTTCCCCTTCCCCTATCCCCTTCTTCTCTAAGTCTCCCTGCTAATTCCTTGTTATCTTTATCTACACCCTCCGGCAGATTCTGTATATGAAGGAAAACATGTGATACTTGTTTTTTTTTTTAATTTTGCTTAACATTATGATCTTCAGTTCCATTTATTTTCCTGTAAATTACATTATTTCATTCTCCTTTATGGCTGAATAATATTCCATTGTGTATGTACATCACATTTACTTTATCTATTCATCCATTGTTGAGCATCTAGGTTGATTCCATAATTTGGTTATTATGAATTGTGCTGCAGTAAGCATGGGTATGTGGGTATCTGTATAGAAAGTTGACTCCAGTTCCTATAGCAGTGGTGTAGCTGACTCATATAGAAGTTCTATTTCTGTTCAACAGTCTATAAAGATTCATTGTCCCCCACATCCTTGGTAGTATTTATTATTTTTTATATTCTTGATTGCCATTATGACTGGGGTGGTATAGAATCACAAAGTAGTTTTAGTTTGCATTTTCCTAATGGTTAAAAATGTCGAACTTTTTTTCATATAAATTTCACTGTTTATACATCTTTTGAAAAGTGTCTGTACAATTAATTTTTCCATTTATTGATTGAGTCATTTGTGGGTTTTTTGGTGTTTTGAGTTATGTATATATTATGGATATTAATCCTCTGTTAGAAGAATAGCTAACAAAGATTTTCTCCCATTCTATAGGTTTTCTCTTCGCTGTTAATTGTTTTCCTTGTTGTCCATTTTGTCAATTCTTGCTATTATTTCTAGATCTATTAGAGTCCTATTCAGGACGTGTTTGCCTGTACCTATTTCTTGAAGCGTTTCTCCTATCTTTTCTTTTAGCAGTTTTCATGTTTTAGGTCTTACATTTAGGTATTTGAAACATTTTGAGTTCGTTCTTGTACAGGGTGATAGATAGGGGTCTGGTTTCAATCTTCTACATATAGATGTCAATTTATCCCTGCACCATTTGTTAAACAGGCTGCTTTTTCTCCAACATATGATTTTGGCACGTTTGTCAATATCATCTATTTTTCTAAGGGCCTATTCATTTTTCCCTCCAAACCATTTAGTCTCCCCTAAATTGCCTACACCCCCTATCTTCCATGAAGAGGACATAAAGCCTCTGAATCTCACTGATTTATTGTGTATTTGCTTTTCTTTGCTATGATGTTCCCATGCACATAATGCATTTGTATACCTTTTCTCCTGTTAATCTGCCTGTTTTCAGTTGATTTCAAAGACTCAGTTATAAACCCTCGGGAGATGCAATAAAAGTCTTGCCTCCACAATGATCTTATTTTATCAAAAAATAATACTTATATAAAAATGCATAAGCAATTATATAACACCTGTATCTCATTTATTGGCTACCTTGCTCCTAGTTGAGATAAAGCAATTAAGGAGGATATTATTTTCTGGTTCTGACTTCTTTGTCATAGTTTAAGTAATTCATACTTCTCCAGTGCATCTAAGTATCTATATCTGTGCTTGGTAATGGTAATAAAAAATGAAAGAGATGATATTAGTAATTCCTATGTATGAATAAATTGATGGTGGTATCCCTCATACATATAATTTGTTTAAAAATATTCTGTCTTTATTATGATTTCACTCTGGCTCATACAATTGATCAACTTTTGTGTAGATTAGAGTTGGTAATCCTACTGTATTTTATTATTTTCTATGTACACATGAACACATGTGGTGGTAGCACAGTGGAGTACTTATGGTCATGTAGCCACATTCTCTGTCACTTACTTGTTACATGACCTTGGTCAAATTTACCAACCTTTATACTTAGGTTTTTTTTTTTTTTAAAGTGGAGAAAGTAAGAAAGCCTACCTGGAAGTATTGTTAAAAGACTAGTGAGTGGATACATAGACTGCCTTGAGCAGTGTCTAGCACATAGCCCACAACTGAGCGTCCGTGAATGTTAACTCTTGTCATTACTGCTGGTTCACATTTATTTTAGATAAGTTCTGGATTTCAAGTTGGTAAATTTTATGGTGAATGAAAGAATTCATGGAAGGGCACAATGGTAAAGTAAGTTGGGGATTTTTATACATTCTGAGAAATTTCCAGTGGAGGTTGTGCTAAGAAAAAAAATAAGTTGTTATTTCTGGACCAGGAATTTCTAAACAAGCAGGGTCTACTTTGTTAGTAGTTATTTTACTAGGCAGTAGCATGTGTTACCAGTTAGTATAATGCCACACATCTATATTTTACATGCTCATTCGCCTTTAGACCTACAAGAGCAGAGTAGACTGGAGGCCAAGTCGGCAGAGTAGTGAGGGCTGATGGTGATTATCCATGCAATATTCTCAAGAATTTTCCATGTAAAGAAAATTTGAGAAATATTAGTAATTAAGTCATAAACCTGTGCTTATAAACTTTACCAGAGTCATGTAATATATACTTGTAAATTAATTTCTTCTGCATTATAATTTACCTTATTTGTCTTGTCAAAGTCAGAGTTTCAGTAAGAGCAGATTAGCATTAGCACTAAACAGTTCCCAGAAGCAGTGCAGTTGTTTTATTCTTTATGCCCCTTCCATTGATAAAAGAGTATTTCATTTGTGTTATGAATTTGTTTCATTGATTTTTCTCACAATCATAGAAATAATTGATTATACTTTTAAGTGCACTGGCATAAAATTATATTTTTAAAAAGAATATTCAGAATTCATGGAATATGTTTTACCTAACTTTTTTTTTAGCTCTAATACTTCATTTTCTGACCTCCAGTTCTATTTCTTGAATGAAGCACCACACTGAGATCCCCTGGCCTGTTTTCTTCTTGTAGGATCCCCTTTTTCTGGTGTTCCTTGCTTTTTTGATCTCTGTACCCTCAAACATTTCCTTCCTTATTTTATCCTGAAATAATTTCTTCTTTTTCTGTATTCACCAAATACTCTCTCTGCATTTCTCTTTTAGCACTTGTCACTATATCACATAAATACTGTAGGAGGGGCAAAGGCCAAACTCTGCACTTAGGCTAGATGCCATCAACTTTTCCTGATCCAGGCTTGCTGGGAAGCTCATGGAAGTTCTGAACCTGGACCTGGAAAGAAATAGCTGAAGAAGCTTGTTTAATCTGGAAAAAAGAGAGAGAGAGAGAGAGAGAGAGAGAGAGAGAGAGAGAGAAAATATTTCAAAATAAAGTAGGAAAAATTTATACACACACAATATTTTACAATATATATATATATCTTGTGGAATAAGATACAAACCGAATTAATGACCCACATCAAATGAGAAAGTCTTAAGAGTGGACAGCACAATGGAAAGTAGGCCTCCACTTTCAGCAACACCATCTGAGTGAGCCCCCCTGGCAGGAAGGGTTAGGACGAGTGTGCCTGAGGCAGCAGTGACAGTCACTTACTTGTTACATTACGTTGGGCCACAGTGCTGAGAGGAATAATGGTCTTGAACTACAGGGTAAAGAATGTGTCAACACCCAACTCATCTTGTCTGCATCTTCTGCTCTTAAATAAGCACATAAAACCTAGATACCAAGAGGAGACAAATTTTGGTTCCAGGGGTGTCACCTAGAACACACATATCATCTGCTCAAATGGGGTAGCTAAGTCCTGGGGTCTTCACTTCCCTTTAGTTTATTGCTCTTAGTTAAATGAAGTTTATCTCCACTAAGAGGAAGATGTTACAAGAAGGCTCACGAAGAGTAGCTTTAATCCATGTGGATTTGCTATGGAGAACTAAAATAAGCTGTTTACCCCTTTTGATAAATCCTCTAATTCACAGGACAACTTGAAGAACTAAGAAGAGAGGATAGAGGGATATCATGCAGGGAGAAAGTCTCTAGAAACTGGGCCTAGAATGAAATAGAGGAAGAAACTTATTAAAAATATGGAAAAGAGAATATTTAATGTGTATCAAAATAACTTTTCAAATAAACACTTCATACAAGATATTTATGCTTTTTCTGTTGACACAGATAAAGCAGGTCTAAGACTAACAAATGCTCTACACTGGGAGGTAGGTTTCAGCCTGGTGGGAGGGAAAAACCGATAAATCTCCTACAAACCAACAAACACAAACTTTGACCACAAGAGAAAAAAAAATCTCTTTCTCATACAGTAATGAGTTTTGGGTCATTGGAGGTGTTCAAGCAGAGATGGAATGACCACTTTTAGGGAATGGTGCAGAAAAGATTCCAACATCTGATAATGGTTGGGTTAAATGACCTGTGAGGTTTCTCTGAAATCTGTTTTATGTTTCTGAAAATGTAACAGATTTTATGCCTTAGATATAAGGTTCAGGAAGCCATATTATTTCTAAGCAATTTCTCATGTCCCATTTAGTAAAAAATAAAGAAACGAACTCCTTCCTGAATGAGAAAGGAATAGAATTGGGGCTTTGTATTTTTCTTGTCAAAAGAGGCCTTCAACAGCTTTTGTCCTACAGAACCTAAGAAAATATACAATGTACTAAATTCTAAGACCTTTCCCTTTTTAATATTTTCTTTTGTGAAAGCTAGTTTCATTTCTCACCTTGTAGGGAAGGAGTCAGCTCTGAGGTTTATCACCTTTTATGATCCCTTTTGCCTCAGAGAGCAGGGTTTCTCAGTGTGTAGTCAGGGCACCATTTAATTCAGACTATCCTGGGGTGCTTGTTTAAAATTTAGATTCTTGGCCTCACTCAAGCATAGTAAATCAGAATATTTGAGTTGGTACACTTTGAATCCTAGTATTAACAAATACCTTCTGATGATTCTTATACATGCTAAGTTCAAGAATGTTTGCAGTAGAGCTACATGATTTGGGGGTTTGAGTATGTAAGTACAAAGAACATGTTTTATTTTCATGTTGTCAAATATCAAAAATGCTACTCCTTTGTGTACAATACCTGGGGCAAAACAAGACAAAACAAAACAGAAAAAAACTTTGTAAAAGTCAATAGTGATCCTCTAAAATTACTTTTCTTTGTATAGTTTTTTTCATTTTTCTTACTTTCATTATCAATTTAAGAACAAGAAAAAATTGTAATACATTTGTTTTTGCATATGAACCAATGCTTCTAAAAGGAGAATCATGTTAGAAGATTTTAAAATGAAGTAGGAAAAATTTTAATCTTTTCTATTTTTTTAATAAAAATAGTTGTTGGTGGGCTATCTTGCCCACCAATAGCAGCTAGCCTGTCAACAGCATGTCGCTGAAATCAAAGATTTGCCTGATTTCTCTGTGGGTAACAATAATGTTGGTTCACTCCATGATCTTAAAAATTCATGCCTTTGTATGAAGAAGTAACTGTGTTTTTCAGGACTTTTTTTTCCCCTTCTAATTGCCAGTGACAGATATGGTACTCAAACTTAGCTTAAGAAAATTAAATGAAACAAACAAATAAAACCCCAAAGAAACAGAAAACATAACTGGAGGGGATAAGTGTAAGCAGAAATAATGAACATGATTTTGACACTATAATGAAAATACAAATAACCAGGATGGAAGCAGACCTCAAATGGATCAGCAAGCTTTCCTTTATTCTGCAGCAGAGTCAATCAATCAGGCACTGGAAAGGCTCATTTTTTGGTACAAAAATGGCCACCAGTTACAGAGGGGCTCTGAGTTTTATAGTTCACAATGAAGGTGAATTAATCATTGGAAACTGTGGACATGCTGATTGGACAGTCGGGGAACTAGTTGTGCAGGTTAAAATTTTAACCCAGGAAAGCAGTTTTAAAAAGTTTTAAATTCATTGTTATCAGAGAAGCTCAGAACTTGGTGTTCATTGCATATCTTCTTTTGCTGGGGTTCATTGTTTCTCAGAGCTTCACTATTTGCTTTTCTCTTTCCAGAACTCATTGATAATGGGAAAGGGTAAAAATCCATGGCCCAGCATCTCAATACTCACCTCCTCCCTTGAAGGCCCACTGTGGTTGGGAAAGGATGAAATGTTTGCTTTTGATGGAGATGCTGGGGATGAACCAGAAAGGGATAAAAGTTGGCTTTTTTCCTTCAGGGCCCAATGTTCCTGGGAAAGTATTTACTGGGAAAGGTTTAATGTTTGGCTAATTTTCTTTTTCCCTCCTGAACCACACTATCTTTCTGTTTTTTCCTGGGAGCTGTCTTGTAGGAATATTATTTTACATAACCTTTCAATAAAAATGAACTTCAATTATGTGTTTAACTTCAAGTTTGGAGTTTAACTGGTATCATCAGAATTTTGCCTTGGGCCATTAAGACTTAGCTATTATCTCTTTTTCTGGATAAACATCATTCTATAAATGCTCCCTAGGTGTGGCAAAGATGCAGGAACAGCTTTAGGCCCTTATGTTCTTATGCATAGTCGTTTAAGAAAAGAGATAAGGTATCTTCCCAAATTCCTTCTGCAAATCCCCAGATAACACTAAGGAGTTAACCCAGCCAGGGTCAATGCCTATTCCTTTCTTAATCACAGTGGCCAGTGAGATGAAGTCCTTGAAATTCTCGATTGTTCATTCCTGGGTCGCACATCCACCTTAAGAGGAAAGGCTGTGCCATCCTATGGGGATCCAGTGGCCTGTATGAGCAGGGGCTTGGTTTTCTCAAAGGAGAGATTGAACAAAAGAAAGCAATGATGCTGCCCAAGAGAACCACTTAAGTCCTTCTTTTGATAGATATATATTGATCATGAGATACTGAAGATGTGGAGAGGAATCTCACATTGACCTGTTCTCATTAGGCCTAGTTCAGTGATGGGACTAGTTTTTGATGTTTGCTTTATAAGTGGTAAAGGCTATGTGGAGGTAGAATGAAGTTCTGAGGGAGCCACGAGGTCTGTGAAGCTAAGTAGAACTCAAGTTTGAAGAGAAAACAGCAAAAGTTAAGAGTAAGCTGGATCTGGAGACTCAGTGGGCATCTGGAGAATGAGGTAGGTGTAGTGGGGACAGAAGCCCAGGAAGGGAGACATACATTTCAAAGGAAAGAAAGTGCAAATACAATCTTATGTGATAGTTAGCATTTATATTATGATCAAAATAGACTTTCCAAGCAACCAGCTTGAGAAAAAACACTGACTCAGGATAAAATTTGAGCTGTTTGTCCATTTTGGCTGGAAGCCAGTGCAACTTAACTCAATTTCTTTTAAACTGAACTGTTTCCACTTGTAAGAAAAGACCTATAGTGGGAAAAAAGAATTTTTAAAGATCAAGTTGTTAAGATAAAATGTTAGAAAGCTCTTAAAAGCAATTACAGTGAAGAAGTAACACTTTTATGTCTCACTAAAGGAAAAAAAATAATATGGTGGCAATGCAAGAAGGGATACTGAAAATTCAATGAAATGTAAAAACAGTAGAAGTAACAGGTCTCTGTAGATTTTGGCTGTTTTTAAAGATGACAAGGATGAGTATTGTACCTGTGTGTTGCTGGTGATGATTTGAATGTGGATTATTTTGAATAAAATATTGATTGGTTCAAAATATACAAACAAAGGAAGTTTTCAAACAATTTGAGGTGGAGTAAACTAAAGAGGATCCAGGAAAGAGACTGTCTTATAAGGTAGAACAATATCAAAACTATGTTTGTCTCTAGTTTTTCACACGAGACTCTACAGATGTTCGATTCAATAATAATTAGCTCTAGTGAGACCAATCATGGAATGATGACGTGGGTGTTAATAAAAAGAGGACTGTTTTCAATCCTATACCTATTTTATTGTATTCAATCCTCAAATCCTCAAAATGGCCCTTTAATGTGTACTACAATATTAACTCAATTTTACAAATGAGAGAATGAGACACAGAGGGCCTGAGTAACATGGTCAAGGTCAGGGAATTGGAGTTATCTGGAATCTGACTCATGCAGAATGACCCTGGTGTCCAACAGTGGAAGATGTAAGCTTGTATTTTTTAAGCATCTACTATGAGCACAGACTTACACTTGCATCGTCTGTTCTTCACAGATGCCCTATTCTCACCCACGACCCATGCAGACAAAACGAACTGGGTTTAAAAGAGCTGGCTGCAACATTAAGCTAAGAAAGCAGTAAAAAATCATGCGACACAGACATAAGTTTTTCAGATCAAGGGAGGGACGGCTCTGTGACCTTAAGGGTCAGCTTCCATGCTGGATAGAGTGCTGGAAAAGAGAATGTGAGCCCGGAATCTCTTTATTATATAGCAAGGGCATCAGAGGGGGGTAAGTTTTCAAGGATGGAGTCTTGCTTTGTGATGTCTAGTGGTCAGCAGATTGATTGACATCCTGGAGAGTCACACCCATCTCAAGTGCTGCGTGGGATCTTAGGCAGAGCTAGAGGGGGAGATGCACCTGTATCATGCAATCATTCCCTTGATAGGGAGTTTGATCCCTTGATAGAACCAGGCCTATTCCCTCAAGAGGCTACTATGAGCAACACAATCCACACACAGTCCACAGATGGCTTGTGGCACCCTATGAACAGATATTATTTTATGTTCTGTTCTCCAGATGAGGGATCACTTGAGGTGCTGAGAAAATTTGCCCAGGTAAAATAAGACATAGTCAAATAGGTGTTCTTGACGTCACAGACTGCACCAGAATCACTACCCTATATGATCTCCTTCCTGTGCTAGATACAGGAATAATTAAGAGCAAGAAGAAATCAGTTTTTCATTCATTATCCTTCATGAATTTTAACAAATGTCCATTTAATTACAAGATACTATTCTACTGAGACTTTAATAGTAAAGACTAGTGAAGAATTACTGAAGGACTTCAATATGCTATTCACAAACAGTTAATTTTAAAGAAACTTATATCTGGGCTATAAAGACCCCATGTATTATACTTTGGAACTTAAATTTATTTAACAAAATTTTCATTAATGTATATCCCATATGTTGATTTTCAATAGCTATCTGAATTTTTTTATTTTTATAAAAGACATTTTTGAATTTTGATACTGATTTCAGATATAAAATTGTTAGATTTCTGGTTAAGTATACCTGTTAACCTTTATTAGAGGTTAAAACTTCAGCACAGGCTTATGGTTCAGTAGGTAGATTGAGCATGTGCTGATTCTACTTCTATGATCCAAAACGCATAATAAGAATAAAAATTCCTTTTCTGAAAGCTAGTCAATGGAGTGTGAAAGATTTCATTAAATATAATGGGGAGAAAAGAGCAGAGTACAGATAGGTTAAAAAGGATGGAGGAAATCATAGCTTAGAAAATGTCCAGAAAAAGGCACAAATCAGAAGAGCTTTACCTTATAAATACCAGGGGTCATATGGGACTTGGAGACTCCAGGTTAGAATAGACAATGGGGGCAGATAGCCTTAAAAATAAGGGGTGGAGGAGATGGGGAACCTGTTGCTGAAAAATATTCTCTTCTTACACATTTTCCTTTCCTTAAGCCCCAAATGCCTCCCAACAAAAGTAAAAATTAAAGATGGTGTTTTAGTCAGCTTTTTCACTGCTGTGACTAAAAGACCTGACCAGAACAATTGTAGAGGAGGATAAGTTTATTTGGGACTCACAGTTTCAGAGGTCTCAGTCCATAGACAGGCTCTATTTCTCTCTTGGGGCTTGAAATGAGGCTGAACATCATGGTGGAAGAGTGGATGATCAGAAAGGAGAGAGAGAGAAAGAGAAAGAGAGAGAGAGAGAGAGAGAGAGAGAGAGAGAGAGAGAGAGAGAGAGAGAGACTCCACTCCAGATACAAAATGCATGACCTAAAGGCACACCCCCAATGACCCACTTCCTCCAGCCACACCCTACCTATTGGAAATGGAAACTGAAAAAACCAAAATAGTGAGGCCTAGGAAAATGGAATGAAAAAGAAAGCTATACATTGATAGCTTTCATCTCTCCCAGGATAAATCCTTTTCAGATGTGGGCCACAGGCGGGGAGAAACTGTTTCATCAAACCTAGAATGATAGTCTCTAGGAAACTGTAATCTCTTCAGATATAACTCCTCTCCAGGTGCTGGCCATGGACCCCCAACCCAACAACTCAATTTCCTGAGTGCCCAAACTATGACACTCACTAAATCACCCACAAAGTATATGAGCCTACTGCCCTTCTTTGTTCAGTGGCTCATTTTCCACCAGGAAAGTGGGTCCATTCCCGTAGTTGTAGTTCCGTTCCTGAATAAAACGCTGACATGGACATGGTAATGGTTGCAAAACAATAGAATGTACTTAATATCACTGAAATGGTTAAAATTGTGAGTATTATATTATACATGTTTTATCACAATAAAAAAAGAAAGTAGACTTCTTACCTAGAGTAATTTAAAAGGGCTACTGGATAAAACTAGGAATGTTAATGCGGGAGTTGGTTTCCTAGAGTGAAGTCTTCAATACTGTGGTCATTTACAGTGGTTGACTTGCTATTATTGGCTCAATTGTAGGTGAAGCCTCTAGTTGGTAAACTCTTGCCCACAAATATAAAGGAATCCAGTGCATTCTCTGTTGCATTAACCTTAAGAACAGACAATCAAGGAATCAAACAAATGAGAAATATGAAAGACAGGGACCAAGTTTAATAATTAGCAATAGTGATTTGAAAGGGAATATCTCATTAAAGAAACACACGAGAACTTTAAGGTCCTCTCTAGAATCATAAGAAAGACTTTAGCGAAATATTTTAAAATTAAGAACAGTGTGCTGTTAAAATAATAAAAAAAAAAGAAACCTAAGAGTGTAACCAATGGAAAAGTCAGTAGAAGATAAAGGAAAACAGAAGTAACAAATCTTCTAGAAATATGATAAAAAGAGCAATAACAACAACAGCAAATAAAGCAAAAAAAAAAAAAAAGGAAAATATTAGAATCAAGTGGAATGACATAAAGATTGATCTAAAGTTTGATATCCAGACAGTGGAAGTTTCTGAAAAAGACAACAGGGCAAGAAATTATCAAAGACATAATAAAAGAGGAAAAACCCTGAGCTGAATTATGAGTCTTTGTTTTGGAAGGACCTACTGTTTGTTCAGCAAAGTAATACAGAAGACATGTTATCGTAAAAATTTAGAATACCAAAGGTAAAGAGAAAATGCTAAAGTTTTCAGGAAAAAGAAACAGCGAAGAGAAAAAAAAAAACATGTCAACTTACAAATCAATAATAAAAATACAAATAACCCAATTTAAAAATTGGAAAAGGAATTGAATGGGTATTTTTTCCAAGAAGAGAAACTAATGGCAGCTAATATGAAGAGATGCTCAATGTCAGTAGCTGTCAGAGAAATGCAAATCAAATCCACAGGGCATATCACTTCACACCTTCTAGGATATCTATGATCAAGGATATAATAAACAGTAGTACAGAGAATGTAGACAAATTTGAAACACTATATTGATAGTGAGAACAGAGATCGGTATATGGCTTTGGAAAACAGTTTGTCAGTTTCTCAAAAGGTTAAATATAGAGTTATCATATATATGGCCAGAAATCAGCTAAGAAATTATATTCTATATTCAGCTAAGAGAAATTAAAACAAAGGTCCACAGAAAATCTTGTGCATAAATGTTCATAAGAGCATTATTCATAAAGATTGTGGATGTATCTCAGTGATAGACTGCTTGGCTCACATGCACAAACCCTGGGTTCAATTTCCTATACTACAAAAACAAAAAGGAAAAAAGAAACAGAAAAACAAAACAAAAAAGCAACTAAAATAAGGGAAGAAGGTAAATCGATTCTGCCTAAAGCACAGAGCTGGTAGTTCCTGCCTAATCAAGGAACACTGTCCATAATAGTCCCAAAGTGGAACTATTGATTGATGAATGGATGAACAAAATATAGTAGTATACACACAAAATGACTATAAATACAAAAGTAGTTAATATATACATACATACATATACATATATTTGGATATATGTATAAACTTGGTGGATATATATGAATATACAACAAATTGGATAAATCTTGAAAATATTATGCTAAGTAAAAGAAGTAAAAGGTTGTCAGTAACAAAAGACTACATATTTAAGATGCCATTTATATGTCCAGAACAAGAACACCTATAGAGATAGAACATAGCCTAGTGTTTGGCTAAGGATATAGGAGTTAAAGGAAAATGAGAAGTGACTACTTACTGGGTACAGTTTATTTTTTGAAGATGAAAATGTCAAGAAGTTCTTGTAGGGGTGGTTGCACAGGCCTCTGAATACTCTAAAAACCATTGAAGAGTACTAATATGGCATTATGTAAAAATGTGGATGTGTAACCGATGTGATTCTGCAATCTGTATTTGGGGTAAAAATGGGAGTTCATAACTCACTTGAATCTAATGTATGAAATATGTCAAGAGTTTTGTAATGTTTTGAACAACCAATAAAAAAAAAAGAGTTGAGGATGAAAAAAAAAATAAATGGGCAAATTGTGTGGTGTATGTGACTTAGAAAAAGAATTAAATCTGAGAGCTGAAAAAATATCTCATATATTCAAGGATTTATAAACTTCACTTCCTAAGCATCTTTCCTTAGGGAGGGAATTGATAGTATCATAAAAAATAAGCAAGGAAAAGAAGGACATGACATTCAGAAAGAGGTGATGCCATCCAAAGGAGAAAGGACCTGAAGTCCCAGGAAGAGCACGGTTCATCAGGCCTAGAGAGCATCCTAGAATGGAGGATGCTGGCAGGGAATTCTTTGTGTGCAAGGAAGGAAGAAGTTTCTAAGAGTTGAAATAAAGGACTACTTCCAAAGAGAATAAGAATATAATAAGGATTCAAGGGAAAACTAAGAAAGGCAATTGGAAAAGACATAAGACACTCCAGGCAAAACAAAAACATAATAGTGCTTGCAGTTTTATTATTTTGAGCTGTTGTTCATAACAGAGCCTATGATTACAACATCATAATAATATAAGCGCTACAGTTTCTCAATAAAGACAACATGTAAAATAATTTGTTGTAATTACAAAGCACAATGTAAGTAATGTCATCATTGAAAAAGTAAAATTAGAAATACAAGTGATAAGTGGGGAGGTAGAAAAGTGGGGGAAAGTGTGAAGCGAAAGACAAGAGTGGCAGATGTCAATCATAACAAAGGAGGCCCACAGATACTGTCTACAGTTACAGAATATGAAATAGTGGGTCAGTTTAAAAAATTATTTTCTAAAATCTTTTAAATCCTGAGATTCTCTGAGTTTAAATAAGAGACTATACTTCAAACAGCAATCTACATATTTTTCTTCCCTTACTGGTGGAGTTCAAGACCACACCCTACTTTCACTGTTACCAGTTGATCTTCCTTTCCCTCTTCATCTCTATTTCTCAGTCATTGACCTCTCAATGGCCAAATCTAATGGATTCATCTCTTTTTGTGACACATTTGGGTCATTTGCTGATGAAAGCATAATATATGGTAGATATCCTTCTATGACAATAAGAAATGATTTACATTATCATTTGCAATTGTTTTATGATATAAAGTTATCATCAAATACCTTTATTGTTAAATTTTGTTTCTAATTATTTATTTTTGTAATTGGTACTATAATTGTGTCCTAGTTTGTACAATATTTATTCAGTTGACCTTTTTTTTCTTATGACAATTTCCTTAAAATGTAAATTTCTGCCTGAAATTATTTGTATTTGAAAGTTTGAATCTACTTCCACACTGATCTCTAGAAATATTTATTGACCTACAATTCCATTAGCAATATATGATATTTCCTGTTTTCAGACACTTATCAATACCTACTAGTATCAGTCTTTTCCATGTCACCAAATTGCATTGTTATTAAAATTAGCATAGATAGTTTTTAGTAGAGTGTACAGATTTTAGTGCTTGATACTGTTATGGTTTAGATGTGGTGTCCTCCCAAAAGCTCATGTGTGAGACAATGTGAGAAGGTTTGGAGGAGAAATGACTGGGCTATATTCTTAACCTAATCAGTTGATTGATCAATCCCTGATGGGATTAACTGAGTGGTAACTGGAGGCAGGTGGGGTGTGGCTGGAGGAAGTAGTTCACTGGGGGTGTGGCTCTGGGGTATATATTTTGTATCTCTCTCTGCTTTCTGATCCACAGGTGAGCTGCTTCCCTCTGCTACACTCTTCCACTATGGTGCCTGCCTTATCTCGAGCCTTAAGGAAGGGAGCCAGCTGTCTCTGGAATGAGATCTCTGAAGCCGTGGTGAGCCATTAAATGAACTTGTCCTCCTCTACAGTTGTTTTGGTCAGGTCCTTTAGTCACAGCAGTGAAAAAGCTGACTAAAACAATACCAGGAGACATGGCGGCTCCGCTGGGTGGTATGTTCTCCGGGCAGCCGCCGGCCCCCCCGCAACCCGCGCCGGGACTCCCGGGCCAGGCTTCGCTTCTTCAGGCAGCGCCTGGCGCGCCGAGGACTTCTAGAAGCACCTTGGTGGACGAGCTGGAGTCTTCGTTGGAGGCTTGCTTTGCTTCTCTCGTGAGTCAAGATTATGTCAATGGCACCGATCAGGAAGAAATTCGAACTGGTGTTGATCAGTGTATCCAGAAGTTTCTGGATATTGCAAGACAGACAGAATGCTTTTTTCTACAAAAAAGATTGCAGTTGTCTGTTCAGAAACCTGAGCAAGTTATAAAAGAGGACGTCTCAGAACTAAGAAATGAGTTGCAGCGGAAAGATGCGCTGGTGCAGGAGCACTTGACAAAGCTGAGGCATTGGCAGCAGGTGCTGGAGGACATCAATGTGCAGCACAAAAAGCCGGCTGAGGTCCCTCAGGGCTCCTTGGCCTACCTGGAGCAAGCATCTGCCAACATCCCTGCACCTATGAAGCAGACCTGAGAGAGGTCTGGCCTACAAGGTAGCCTCCTGCAGACAGTTCCTCCAGACCTCTCTGTGTGGACATGGCATTTTAGAACAGCTATTTGCTAGAGAATGAGTTGGTGTTAATTTTACCTCCACCTAAAAATTTCCCCAATTTTTATGAGCTGTTAATTACTTAGTACTTTATAAAGTGCTTGGTAGACAAAGTGAGGTTTCATTTTGTTTGTTTTGTCTGTAGCAAAGTTTAGACTATTAGTTTTCCACAGATTTTTTTTTCTTGGCTTTTTGCTTGTTTTTAAAATTTTATGTAGTTTATATATAGTTTTTTTTCCCCCAAGTTGTTAGTTTGCTATGATCCGAGGGGGAAAATTAAAGTACTCCTAGAATGAGGGGAGAAGGAATTTGGTTTTTGGTCTTTTATGATTACTACACATCCATGGTAGTACAGAAAAAATACGTAAATTTGCTATCTCAAGACTTTGAACTACCTCAAGAAGAGGAATCTAATGCAACATTTGTAATGCTTCCATAGCAGTACAGAGTGCAGATATTTTGTAAATATATCAGAAAAAGGGGTTCAAGTATGCTAGGTTAGCAGAGATCCTTAAGTTGATGCTGCCTTTTGTTTGGGTGAGTGTATGTGTTATGCGGTGTTTGCTGTGTTGAGGGAGCTGTGTTGGGAGCACGACATGCTGGAGGCCTCATAGTAATGAACCAGTGTGAGTAACAACAGACCCAGTCTCCCTAGCATGACGCTGGGACACAAGTGATGGACAAGGGGTCAAAGCTTGGTTTGATTCTTTTTCTTTTGAGTTTTGTTTGTTTGCTTGTGTTTTTGTTTTACTTTTTGGAGAAAAGGCAGTTTACATGAAGGAAGGTTCTTGTTCAGTGGATGTGATTCCAAGAGCCTAGGGCTTTGGGGTGGAGGTGACCTGCAGAGTGATCCCCAGCTCCTTCACCTCCACCGAGACCATGTGGATCCTCTGTGGGGAAGGTATTTTGCCCTCTTGTCAGAAGAGGTTTTCTATTTTCTGTTTTACGCAACTCTTAGATTATATCCCTCAGCCAGTACAAACACTCCTCTGTCTTCTGAATAGTCAGTAGGTCTGTGGCTGTGTCTTGGTTCATTTTGTCCTTTCCAACCCTGAAGATCCCTCCCCATGCGCCTCGATATCCACTCATGTTCCTGGTGTGGCCTGGATGCCACCTGGTCCACAAAGCCTCCACTCCATTCCAGGGCACAGGGCTTTTATTCCTTCCACTGTCTTGTGGGTTAGTGAATGGTATCTTTTTTTGTGCTCCTTGCTGCATTGTATGCTCATGGGAAATGGGCATTACTCCCCTGGAATATACAGGAACATGTATTTTGTATTCACTTTGTGTATACATATTACTCATTTTGTTTGTGACCTGTGAGGATGATACTTGGCTTGTGGACCTATGACCTGTGATGACTAGCCTGAGGCCAGCGTATCTCCCCTTGGTTGGAGTGTATAAGTCAAAACTTAAAAGTTATGTTTTACTCTTAGGGTTTTAACCTGGTCATCTCATGCCAGATAGAAGCTCTGATTGGCAGCTTTAGGTTTCTTGATTAAAAACCTAAATAAACGCCCAGTGTGATGGCACATACCTGTAATTCCAGTGGCTCAGGAGGCTGAGGCAGGAGGATTGCAAGTTCAAAGCCAGCTTCAGCAAAAGCCAGGTGCTAAGCAATTCGTGAGATCCTGTCTCTAAACAAAATACAAAATAGGGCTGGGGATGTGGCTTGAATGTCCCTGAGTTCAATCCTTGGTATCCCTGCCCCCCCCCCCATCCCCCACAAAATAAACTAAGTTTGAGGCAGTCTTTCAATGATAAAAGTGTTTTTGGTGAAAAGATCAGAAACTTTTCTACTTGGTGCTTAATGAAAATGTTTTGAATGAATGTAAATACAAGTTACTGTCACTTCTTTATATTAATTCAGAAGTTATCCGTCAAATAAATAATGATTTTCCAATATTGAAAAAAAAAACAAAAAACAATACCAGTTATATTTTTAGCCTTCTCTTATTCTTACAGACCTTGGAATGTTTGTCTTTTATTAAGTTATAATTGTGATTATATATGATATATTAAAATGTATTTTTTACTGTTTTATTTGGATTTTAACTTTGTGCTATTTAGAATTTATAAGTAGGCAACTCTGTAAACATTTTTATTTAGATTATTTGAATTCAGGTTCATACTTGGCATATCCTCTTTACTCTAGAGTTATAAAAGTATGAACCTAGATATGATAGTACTGCTCTTTTTGTGGATTTCATTATTTTGTTCATTTGATTTTGATGTCAGAAGATACAGTGTTTTCCAACCAACTTCTCTCCTCAGTGGCTTGACAGTTCTCTTAACATTGCTTATATTTTTAACAATGGTTGAACTTCAATGAAGTTTACTACATTTATGTGTTTTCCCAGTGTCTGTTTTATGTTTCTGCAATCTGTATTCACTAGTACAATAGTGTTTTAATTTCTAAAATGTTATTATCCTTTTTCAATATCTATTGACCAAATAACCCTTGTTGCATTCTTTTTCATATTGTCTGTGCCTGTTATTTTCTAATTATCCTTCCAGATAAAACTGAAAATTATTTAGTCAAAATTTTCAAAGGACTCTTTAGACTTTTGGTTATTATGCATAAAACTTAAGGACAGTGATAACATGATGATATTGATTTTTCTCTTTTAACAAGAACAGAAAGTCCTCTGTTTTATTGTGTTCTTTTGTATCACTCAATAATGAGTTATAGTTTTCCTCACATGAGTTATTCATGTTTATGGGTATGTATGATATGAATGCACATATATGCACATATATGTGACTCGTTATCGAAACAGTAATCCTTTGTTTGTCACACTCTTTTCTTTTTCCCAGAGGCAGTGGCTTCCAAATCACTTAGCTAATCCTTCTGGTATTTACAGCCTCATATGTCTTATTGACTTGCTCTTAGTTCCATCAGGGCCTGTATCTGTGGTTGGGCACTTTGTTTATGCGCCATGTTGCCTTGCCAGTCAGGGAAGTGGGGGTTAGTTTCCTCTATCCAATCTGTCTTCTGATGGTACATCTTCAATAGCTTCCTGTGATTCCTTCAACTCCCTCCGCTATTGTATTCTGTTTCGTATAACCCCTGACTTTCTATTTCTTGTGTTAATCTTCATTTTGGTAAAGCTCATGCTCCATTAACTTTCTGCCACTTTCCTGAGAGTGCTGGGCCTTAGAACATGCATTCCATTTACTATCTCCTATCTTTTATATTGTTTAGGTAGACACGTGTTTTATTTCTCTGAGAAATGAAAAAGATAAAATTACTTTGTAAGTTGACATTTATTTATATTTATCTTTTCCATTACTTTTTACTCCTAGACCCAGCTCCCTGGTCTTTATCTGGAATCACCTTTCTTCTCCCTAATGAATTTCTTTTAGAATACTTTAAGAGCAAGTCTATTAGTGGTGAATTCTCCCTGTTTCTGTTTTTTAGGAAGTGTCTTTATTTTGCCTTTAATTTTGAATAATATTTTAGTTGTATAAAGTTCTAAATTTCAGCACTTTCAAAGATGTCATGTCATTCCCTTAATTGTCTTCCAATCTTGAGCATCGTTGCTTCATTGAAGGTAATAATTTTATCTATTGAGGTTTGTAATATTTTTTCTTTCCTTTGTCTGCAGTTTTGTTTTGCTATGATGTCTCTAAGTCTGGTTTTTGTTTTATGTATTTGGGTTGCATTTTCTGAATTTTCTAGAATTTGTGGGATGATATTTTCCTCAGTTTAAAAAATTTTCAGCTGCTATTTTCAGACATTTCTTTTTCCTCCTTTTATTCTTCCTTCCTTTTGGGGTCTCTGATTTATACATATATTAGACTTTTTATGTTAGAATTTTCTGTAGACAATTCTAGTTCACTAGTTCTCTTTTCTGCTATGTTTAGTACACAATTTAGACAAGTTATCATGGCATTCTAAATTTGAGTTATTGCATATTTAATGTTATGATCTCAAATAGGTTTCTAAAGAAATTCTAATTATCTGGTGAAATTCTCTATATTCCTATATAAATTCTTGATTTAGAATATACTCCAAATTCTTCACTATACTAATAATATCTTAGTGAATGTTTAATATCTCTGATATGTTAAAATTATTTATAGTCTCTTTTATTTGGATGGTCCAGACTTAATTCCTTAGTACTATAAGAATGCTAAAATCTTTGCTGTGTTTTGAAGAGCCTTTCTGCTTAGCTTCTGAGTTTCTTCTTACCTTTAGTGATTAGAAAACATGAACTGAAGGAAAAATAGCTGAGTATGAAGTTCATTGCTTTGTACCTCTTTCTCTTCTTTAGAATCTTGAAGTCCTGGCTTTCTCAGCAGGCACAGATTTCAGTTTTTTCTTTTTTGTCTCCACAGTGCCTAGGTTCCACTGGCTTTTATGCCGTTTAGTGCTCTTCAGCCTCTTAGTCATAAAAATTGTCAGGTATCCAGAGTGAAAAGCAGCTCATGAATGCTATTTAATAAATTTTCTGGATTTGTTTTTCTAGGATGTTGACACCTTATGTGTCATTGTTTCTATTTTATTTACTTGATTTCCTAATTGTTATCAATTAATTTGGGGGACCAGAGGAAGTACTAGTCCCCCAAATTGCTCCATTGTGGTCAGGTGTGGAAATTCTCCAAGGGAGCATGTTGGCCTGATATAAATGTTTTGCTACTGTATGTGTATAAAAGAATGTATAAGGGAATTCTCCACATCTGCAAGAATGTGGGATCTGTAGATTTCACCAAAAGTGGATTGAAATGTTTGGAAAAAAATTACTGAAACTTCCAAAGAACAAAACATAAATTTGCTGCATGTCAAGTAGTATGCTGAACCATGTGAATGAAGTGATATATGACATTGTGTTAGGGCTTGTAAGTAATCCAGATGCCTTTTGATATATTCCATTTGATATATGGACTTTAGCAGCCACAGGTCTTCATATCCACAGTGTGGTAGGGGATCTAAAACCAAACCTCCCATGGATACCAGCCAATAACTAGATATATCAATTTGACATTTGACCTACTTTGGTTGGAGATAAATATTTTTGTCTGGTTTGCAAATATTTTTCTCTCATAACTTTAAAGGTTCAATTATTTTTCATTTTATGAGATTATTGCTGGGACATGCAAAGTCATTTTCACTTCCAAACATTGTTACATAATCAATTTACTCTTCCTGGAGGCTTCTTGAATATCTTTGTCCTCTCACTGTCCTAAAATTTTCAAGGAAGTGTTTTATGTGGGTCTGTTTTCATCCATTTTGAATTATTTCCCAGAATTTTTGCCTCTCTGTTTTCCAGTATTTTATTCAGGGCAAACTGATGTTATTTAAAGTTCATATTCTAGAAGGGTCAAAAGTAACTTTGTTTAATTCATCTGTAAATTTTTTTCAGGACTTCTTATGTTTTTCTTAAACTTTCTTTCTCTATATTTGTTTTTTATGATTACTTATATCATAATTTATAAAAATATCATAATTTATAGTTGTTTGTTTTTAACATAAGAAAGCTAACTACTCTATGCTATTTATTTCTAACTTTTTATTTCTTCACTTAATTTCTACTCTTTAGTCAATTGATTCTCTTGAATTCTATGCATACATTAATAACAACTAAAAAATATTTAGTTAATCCTTCCCGTTGTATTTGCTATTTGTTTAATATTTGATAGCTTGTATTAATTATATTCTGAATACAAGTTTAAGTTCTAGAACTTATAGTAGGCATGTTTCTCAGATTTTTCTACTAGTGGGAATAATTCAAGGGTTTTGTTGTTAAACAGGATTTATTACATTTAAAAGTGTTTGTTTTCAAAAATGAATTTTAAATTGAACAAATCCATTTTCAGCATGTATGGAAATTATGTCTTTTTTTCTTTCAGCCTTTGTTATGGAACATTATAGGAACATTATAATATTAAAATATCTTGGAATTCCTGGAAAGAACCATTCTTTTTTTATTTTTATTTTTTAATTGGTTGTTCAAACCATTACAAAGCTCATGACATATCATCTTTCATACATTTGATTCAAGTGGGTTATGAACTCCCATTTTTACCCCAAATACAAATTGCAGAATCACATCGGTTACACATCCATTTTTATATAATGCCATATTAGTGACTGTTGTATTCTGCTCCCTTTCCTATCCTCTACTATCCCCCCTCCCCTCCCCTCCCATCTTCCCTCTCTACCCCATCTGCTGTTGTTCAATTCTCTCCCTTGTTTCCCCCCCGCTTTCCCCTCACAACCTCTTATATGTAATTTTGTGTAACAATGAGGGTCTCCTTCCATTTCCATACAGTTTCCCTTCTCTCTCCCCCCACTCGTCTCTGTTTAATGTTAATCTTTTCCTCATGCTCTTCCTCGCTGTTCTGTTCTTAGTTGCTCTCATTATATCAAAGAAGACATTTGGCATTTGTTTTTTAAGGATTGGATAGCTTCACTTAGCATAATCTGCTCTAATGCCATCCATTTCCTTGCAAATTCCATGATTTTGACATTTTTTAGTGCTGCGTAATACTCCATTGTGTATAAATGCCACATTTTTTTTATCCATTCATCTATTGAAGGGCATCTGGGTTGGTTCCACAGTCTAGCTATTGTGAATTGTGCTGCTATGATCATTGATGTGGCAGTATCCCTATACTACGCTCTTTTAAGGTCCTCAGGGAATAGTCCGAGAAGGGCGATAGCTGGGTCAAATGGTGGTTCCATTCCCAGATTTCCCAGGAATCTCCATACTGCTTTCCAAATTGGCCGCACCAATTTGCAGTCCCACCAGAAATGTACAAGTGTGCCCTTTTCCCCACATCCTCGCCAGCACTTATTGTTGTTTGACTTCATAATGGCTGCCAATCTTACTGGAGTGAGATGGTATCTTAGGGTGGTTTGATTTGCATTTCTCTGACTGCTAGAGATGGTGAGCATTTTTTCATGTACTTATTGATTGATTGTATGTCCTCCTCTGAGAAGTGTCTGTTCAGATCCTTGGCCCATTTGTTGATTGGGTTATTTGTTATCTTATTGTTTAATTTTTTGAGTTCTTTGTATATTCTGGATATTAGGGCTCTATCTGAAGTGTGAGGAGTAAAAATTTGTTCCCAGGATGTAGGCTCCCTATTTACCTCTCTTATTGTTTCTCTTGCTGAGAAAAAACTTTTTAGTTTAAGTAAGTCCCATTTGTTTATTCTTGTTATTAACTCTTGGGCTATGGGCGTCCTATTAAGGAATTTGGAGCCCGACCCCACAATATGTAGATCAGAGCCAACTTTTTCTTCTATCAGATGCAGAGTCTCTGATTTGATATCAAGCTCTTTGATCCTTTTTGAGTTAACTTTTGTGCATGGCGAGAGAAAGGGGTTCAGCTTCATTTTGTTGCATATGGATTTCCAGTTTTGCCAGCATCATTTGTTGAAGATGCTATCCTTCCTCCATTAGGTTTGAAGTTGATTTTATTTGATATGAGTATGGCCACTCCTGCTTGCTTCCGAGGGCCATGTGAGTGGTATGATTTTTCCCAACCTTTCACCTTCAGCCTGTGTATGTCTTTTCCTATCATATGAGTCTCCTGAAGGCAGCATATTGTTGGATCTGTTTTTTTAATCCAGGTTACTAGCCTATGTCTCTTGATTGGTGAATTAAGCCATTAGCATTTAAGGTTACAATTGAAATATTGTTTGTACTTCCAGTCATGTTTATTTATTTATTTATTTATTTTAGTTTGGCTAGTTTTTCCTCTTTGGTTATTTTTTCTCCCCCTTTACTGAGCTACCTCCCACTGTTAGTTTTGGGTGCTATTTTTTCAATTCCTCTTCTTGTAGTATTTTGCTCAATATGCCTTGCAGTGCTGGTTTTCTGGCTGCGAATTCTTTTTACTTTTTTTATTGTGAAATATTTTAATTTCATTGTCAAATCGGAAGCTTAATTTTGCTGGATTCAGTATTCCTGGTTGGAATCCATTATTGTTCAGCGTTTGAAATACGTTGTTCCAGGATCTTCTTCCTTTCAACGTCTGTGATGAAAAATCAGCCGTTAACCTAATTGGTTTACCCCTGAATATAATCTGCCTCCTTTGTCTCGTAGCTTTTAATATTCTCTCCTTGTTCTGTATGTTGGCTATCTTCATAATTATGTGTCTTGGAGTTGGTCTATTACGGTTTTGAATGTTTGGGGTCCTGTAGGCTTCCAGGATTTGGCAATCCATTCCATCTTTCATATCTGGGAAGTTTTCTAGGATTATTTTATTCAATAGGTTGTCCATTCCTTTGGTTTGAACCTCTATACCTTCTTCTATCCCAATGACTCTCAAGTTTGTTTTTTTATGACATCCCATATCTCTTGTTTAGATTGCTCGTGAGTTTTAAGCATCCTTTCTATGTTGACTAGTTCTTTTTTATTTTCTTTTTTCAAATTAGAATGAAGTGATCCATCATTATATCTCTCCTTAAAAATGACTTTACCCTCTTTATCCCTCTCTTCTTCCACTGAATTTTCTTGGTAACATCTTGCACTGGTTTTTAACCCAAATAGCCTGGGTCTTCATGTCTGATCCTTTGTAGCCAAAAATTGTCTCAGAAAATTCACACAACTCTATTGATTTCTTTCACTTCAAATTCACAAGTTTAAAACTTAAATAGATACATGTTCTGAAACCCTACCAAGTTGTTTTTAATGAATGACTGGGTGAATCAGGAATTTCATTATGACATATCAGTGTGTTGATAAATTTTCAGAAATTCTGCTCATCATGAATTCAATTCTCTGCATGTAATTTCTACTACTTACTGCTTCTAATGCTAAGATTATTCCTGTCATGTTGTATGTTTCTTTCTTCTCAGTATGTTGCCTCTCAGGAAAATCTTTTATGTTTAATTTACTTGAGAATTAAAGGGATTTTTGTCTAAAACATTCGTTCATTTATGCACATAAATCTTCAAATGCATATTCTTCATTTTTATCTTATTTGCCCTTTTGTCTTTTTGTGGTTTGGATATTGTTTTGTTCTTTAACTTCTAAAAAATGTAAATATCAGTCTTATGGGGAGATTTTTTAAAAATTTAATTATGAAGGAAATTTTTTTAAGATCAAAAATTTGCCACAACATGATATAGAAGGATTTTCCTTGCATCATTTGGCTATTTATCTTTATCTCCGAACTATTCAGCATGTCTCTTAGAACTAAAAAAAGAAGAAGAAGAAGGTTTATGTCTTTAGTTAGGCAGGACCACTTATGCAATACACAAGTTGCCTATGTTTGAGAAACTCATGCTCTATGGAAGAAAGCCCAGATGAGAGTATGAGTGGGAACTGGAAATACATCCTGAGCCCAGTGCAAAGTAGCATATTCCTAGCAGAAGGGGCTCCCTTTCGGTCTCGGAAAGATGTGGTCTACCAGCCTGTCTGAGTGTCTGCAGAGCAGTCTGCTTCCTAGAAAATAGAAGTAATCAGATGATACTTTCCCTGAAATCACACAAATAAAGACCTCCAGCTTACCCATGTCTCTGTGCATTTATCTGCCTTCCCATCTGAGCCACCTATGCTGCTAAAAAGCCCACTTCTTTCAACGCCACCCAGCAATTTCCCCTTTTCCTGCATCATGCATTGTCCCCTTTCTATTAGAAAATTTTCATCAGCATGCAAACATGTAATTTCTCTGTCTAAAGAAGTACTTTTCCTTCTGTAGATGCTGCTCCATCTGTTGCTCTATTTCTCTGCTCCATAATCAGAGCAGAACCCCACATGGGAACAGAATGCTCCCATACATCAGCTTGGAGAGCTCCCTCACATTGTTCAGACCTCTCCTCAAATTCACTTTCTTGAGAGGATGTCCTTTACCACCCTCTTTTAACATCCCTGTCCCTACTTTAGCACTTTTTTTTAATCTTCTTCCCTAAATTAGTTTTCTCCATAGCATTGGGATAATCTGATATACTGTAAACACTGTTTAGTTTCAGCTTTGAGTCATGGAGCTAGATCAAATTTTGTATATTGGCATTTTCTAGAGCATGGCCCCAAACCATTATTTCAAATTAAAAGGGTTACTTTGTCACAGACACAAATTAACAATGAAGGTAATAAAATTGAAGTTTTAGGTATCCTCCCTCACTTTTAAAGACCAGCGAGAATATCTATTGGGAGGATAAGAATGTTTACCACCAGGAAGCATGTCTTTAGAAACATTTTTCTGGAATGTTGCCCACATAGTTTAAAAAAAAAGACATAAATTTCCAAGAACTTTTAAGATGATTTGTAAGTAAATATGTTTAATTTCCCCAACTTAAATCAAACTAAACAAAGTGAAGTGTTTCCTTGATATAGAATTTTGGAGGTACTTACTATGTATGTCTCAATGTAAATCTTTCAAAGGAGCATGAAACATGCAGTATTTTTCACATGTTCACTTCCATTTATTCCAAGAGTCTCTTAAACAATCAACCTTCTGTGTAAACTCTTTGGAAAGGGCTGCTCTGGAAACGTCCACCCTCTCTGCTTCCTATCCCACTCCCATCAAAAAAGGTGAGAAGTTCTTTCCCTGTTTGTAGCAGCTACAGTGGGTTCCCAAAATGATTGGAAGGTCATTTCATAGTGAATTTTATATTCTATGGAAATATGAAGTAGAGTCTTTTTGAGTTGATTGAACATCCCATGTTTAGCATGAGTGTGGGTGAAATAAGAACAAAAATAATTACCTTGAACACAAAGTAGCCTGCCTATAATGATTACAGTTTAATCCACATCAATCTTCCATCCATGAAGGAGATTAGAGTTGCTTTCTTCAAAAGAAGAAGAGGTGCATCAGTAATGTAAGGTTTTTTTTTTTTTTTTTTTTTAATCCAGAGATTGAACCCAGGGGCACTTAACCACTGGGCCACATCCCCAGCCCTTTCTATTTTTTAATTTTTTATTTAAGACAGGGTCTCACTAGGTTGCTTAAGTTCTTGTTAAATTGCTGAAGCTGGCTTTAAACCTTTGATCCTCCTGCCTCAGCTTCCTGAGCCACTGGGATTACAGGTATGAGTTACCACGCTTGGCTGGATAATGTTTTTAGATTAATCTTTACTTTTAAATTTTACTGACCTCGTGGAAACTGGCAGTAACCTATATCATACGCAAAAGGTAGATCAATGCAATTGTTGATTGGAGGTTCCAATAATAGTTTTAAAATAATTTTAAAATATTTTAAGTTGCATAATATAAGAAGAATGGTGACGTGAATGTTTCATAACATAACTAAACTAGATGAGACAATAGACAATAAATAGCAGATAATAGATTTAATAGTTTAAACATCTGTGTTCGAAAAAAATGTCACAGATAGACAGTGAAATGCTGGGTTTCTGTTCTTGTGACTAAAAGGCTCAGGGGTCACTCCAGATAAACTGGGCTAACTGGGCTGCATGAAATAACCACATAAGAGACACAAATACCTTTTTCTTTGGGGTCGCTGTGAGGGCTCCTCTGACCTTAAAGTTCTGCAGGAAGAAAGAGAGAGCAAGAGCACGCGCTGAGCCCTTTTATTGAGGGAAGCTATTCAAATGAGGCAAGGGGTCAGGTTTCAGGGGGCTAAGTATCTTCATGATGTCCACTGTCAGCAGGTTGACTGACACCTGGGTAGGCCACACCCAAGGGCACAGTAAGAGAAGGGGACACACAGAAGGCACTTCCATGGAAGATTCTATCCTAAACAGGGCAAGGGGTTATATTACAAAGGAACAGGTGAGCATAGCTTCACCCATGAGGCTGTAGCAAGACACACCCATGCACGAGACACAGACCCTCCCACCCAAGAAGGGTGGGGAAAGCTCTGCCACATTTCTGCGACTGAGCGCCTCAGCACCCAGCCAGGGAGTGTGACTTAGTCACATGTAAGGTTGGTCTCCCACAGTGAAAGTTAGTTTTAAGCAATTCTTCCTGTGGGAAACTGAGTAGTGAGTATGCATGTGTATTTATTAATGAGAAGTACAACTTTCTTTGTATTTAGGTTTCTTCTAGCATACCATCTATTTTTCTAACTTTTCATTTGCATTGTATCACAGTTACAGCATCTGCATTCACAAGATTACTCACTTCCCTTGCTCTGATTTCATAGCATTTAACAACTGTAATTACACTTTTCAAGTGCAGTACCAATCTTCAGTATTACATTCACTCTCAAGGATATTAGCTTTCAAAAATGCTGAAAACTCTTAGAAGTCTCATTTGTAAAGATGGGCTGTACTTAATTTTGATGACAGTTATCTTGTTCATAACCACACTAAAAAGATGAATCTCATTAAAAGTGTATTACAATTGGCAAATCTAGCTATGATGGAGTAAATTCTATCATCAAATTTGTTGAAATGGTCTTAGGTATGAGTTATTTGGAGTTTTAAGAGGAGAGGTGATAAAAATGAAAATTTCTTACTTTCTGGATAAATATTGGTCAAGATTCACAGGGTGAAAATATATCTTGGCTTTCTTAGCATAGCCTCAATTTGGCCTGTTGCTTTTGTTTAATACTTTCATAGCTTCCCTTTTGCTCTCAAATGTGACCTGGTATTGATGAAAAATTTTATAGTCATCCTATTTATAGATCATCTACTAAGAGCTCACTAATTCTGGAATGAGTTTACCTAAATCATTAAGTTCTTTCTTTCTTCTATCTTCCTCTAATATCTACTATACTATAATGCTTGGATGGATTTGTAATAACAGACTTTTATACATATATAATAAACAAAAGTTAATTTTAAGTTATACATAGGTTTTAAGTCATTAAAATGTAGTAAAGTATATAAAACCACTAATCAGATGAATGCATGTTATTTTAACATATTTTCTCACCTTCACACATTAGATGCACTATTATACATACTGTTTCTTGATATTCCACTTCCATGAATTTTGGGACAACTGTATAAATAAATAAAATTCTTTGCTCTCTAAATCAAGGAAAGCCTTCATCTATGTTTAAATGACTTCTAAGACAAGTATGGTTGTTACCAAAGAGAATAGAAATTTAAATCATACAATTATTATTATTATTTTTCCCCTAAATAATTTTGACCTAACAATGTCTCAGCACTATCATTAGCACCATTGTTATCATACCCAGAAATAGTATGATGAATACTACTAAGTAGTTCATTGTTTACAGTTATTGCAAAGTTACTTTCTTGATTGATGGCAATAGAATTTTTAGTATTTTCTGTTATTTTAAAAAAAGTTTACATGTTATATATATGAAACATAGACTATAAAACATTAGTTATACCAACCATGTAATTAATCCATTAATATTTAAATAGCCGGGGTATCCAACATGGCAGTGGGCAGAGAGGCAGCGCTTTCAATACCCCCTCAGTGATGGGGTCAGAAAGACGCATACTTGCTAGGAGATTCTACTTGCGGAGAATCTCCTAGCAAAATTCCACTGAAGAGAGACCGGCCGGGAGTTACTAGGATTTTTGGAAGTGACAGTTTGCCCCAGACGAGTGAATCCCCGCCACGAGACGCAGAGGTCCAGATCCGCCAGACGCTGTCCGCGCGCCGGGGCGCGGCTGCCCGCACACCTGCCCACAGCCACCGTGACTGGGTGGCTAGCCTCCATGACGCAGCTTGGCAGGAAGAGGTCTTTAGCCAAGCCTTCATGAAATAGCTAGCCGTGAGCTGAGGCCAACCGGGGATGGACCAGTCCCACCCCTCCCTTCAGACACTCTGGCAAGGAGCCTGGGGCCCACCGTAGCAGAGAGGTGACGTCATCGGAGTTCAGCCGACGGAATTCCTTCCCAGCGGAATCCACTTTAGCAGGTGTGTGACTCCCACCCCATCCAGATACAAGCAGCCAGGAAACCTCAGGTATCTCTCTGGGGGCGTGTCTGTAGGGAAGCAGAGGGGATTCCCGACCCCCAACCCCCCATATCACCAGCGGCAACTCCCAAGGTCTTAGACGCCAGTTTACCACAGCACTGGGGCTTAAATGGGACGCGTGGTGGGGCTGCAAGTCTAACTAGATCTCTGGGGAACCGCTTCTGGTGAACAGGACCTTGCTGGCGGGCTGACAGGCGGAAGGGGGGGAAGGGCCGGAGAAGTGAAACGGCTCTGGACTGACAAGACTGAGAGTCTTCCAGGAGCCGCCTTACAGGGATTGCTATCGGCAGGCAGAGGGCAGAAGCTCCGCTCGGAGGGCACTGCTCCACCTACTGGAAGAGAAGAAAATGGATCTCTAAGACTTCAATTTTTTTTTCCTCTTCTCTCTCTGTTCTTTTCTCCCCTTTTCCTTCTTTCTTTCTTTCCCGTTTCACATTTTATTGTTCTTTTCATTCTCCTCTAATCTATCTCTCTCTCCTTCTTTCTTTTTAAGAGCACCTTCCTTCCCCTACCCCCCAACTTTCATCCCAAGCATTACGTCTTCCATTATGTGTAATTGTCTAAATGAAAATAGGTGAATGTTTTGAGGCTGTCTATAGGGCTCCTAAATACCTAGCTACTACCAACACCCTGATCCAATCGCCTGTTAGTATCCCCCTTCAGTAGAGCAATCTTCTGAAGTAGCCAAGACATACTAACCCTCATACCATCATAGCAACTAACCTAAACATAAAGTCCTAAGAACAAACAACAAATCACTATATGCATGCAGAACCCAGAAGCCTTTTATGAATTAAATGAATCAGCTTTAAAGTACAATAAAGCCGAATATTTCTAGGCATAATCTCCACCACAAAGGAGAGACAACAGAGATATACAAAACCAAAACAAATTTATAGGAGAAAGCAGTTACACAGCAGTCAAACAGAGCTGGAAAGTAACGTGAACAACATGAAAAAACAAGGGAAAAAGGATTACAAACAATGCAGGACAACTTAAATCTACAGGAGGACCTAGAAGCATCAAAAACAAGGACAGGGAAAGAACTCAAGGCATACCTAACTCAGATGGAACGGAATATTAGAGAAGACATGAGACAGCAAATCCAAGCAATGAAAGTATATTTTGAAAACAAATTAAACAAACAAATCCAAACTGCAAAGAACGAGCTTTACCAGGAGATAGAGATCTTAAAAAAAAACCAAACAGTAATCCTAGAAATGCAAGAAACCATAAACCAGATTAAAAACTCTAACGAGAATATTACAAATAGACTAGATCAAGTAGAAGTCAGAACATCAGATAATGAAGACAAAGTTTATCAACTTGAAAAGAATATAGTCAACACAGAAAAGATGCTTAAATGTCATGAGCAATCTATCCAAGAGATATGGGATCTCATAAAAAAAACCAAATTTGAGAGTCATTGGGATAGAAGAAGGCACAGAGGTTCAAACCAAAGGAATGGACAACTAATTAAATGAAATAATCCTAGAAAACTTCCCAGAGATGAAAGATGGAATAGATTGCCAAATCCTGGAAGCCTACAGGACCCCAAACATCCAAAACCATAATAGACCAACTCCACGACATATAATTATGAAGATAGCCAACATACAGAACAAGGAGAGAATATTAAAAGCTACGAGAGAAAGGAGGCAGATTACATTCAGGGGTAAACCAATTAGGGTAACGAATTATTTTTCATTACAGACTTTGAAAGTGAGAAGATCCTGGAACAATGTATTTCAAAGGCTGAAAAATAATGGATTCCAACCAAGAATACTGTATCCAGCAAAATTAAGCTTCAGATTTGACAATGAAATTAAAATTTTTCATGATAAACAAAAGCTAAAAGAATTCGCAGCCAGAAAACCAGCACTGCAAAGCATTTTGGTCAAAATACTACAAGAAGAGGAATGGAAAAATAGTGCCCAAAACTAACAGTGGGAGGTATCTCAGTAAAGGGGGAGGAAAATAACCAAAAAGTAAAAACTAGCCAAACTAAAATAAATAAATAAATAAACATGACTGGAAGTACAAATCATATTTCAATTGTAACCTTAAATGTTAATGGCCTAAACTCACCAATCAAGAGACATAAGCTAGTAACTTGGATCAAAAAAACAAATCCAACAATATGCTGCCTTCAGGAGACTCATATGATAGGAAAAGACATACACAGGCTGAAGGTGAAAGGTTGGGAAAAATCATAACACTCACATGGCCCTTGGAAGCAAGCAGGAGTGGCCATACTCATATCAAATAAAATCAACTTCAAACCTAAGTTAACCAAAAGGGATAAAGAAGGACACTATATACTGTTAAAAGGAACCATCCACCAACAAGACATAACAATTGTCAATTTGTATGCACCAAACAATGGTGCTGCAACGTTCATAAAACAAACTCTCCTCAAGTTCAAGAGTCAAATAGACCACAACACAATAATTTTGGGTGACTTCAACACACTGTTCTTGCCATTAGACAGATCCTCCAGACAAAAGTTGAATAAAGAAACTATAGAACTCAATAACACAACCAATAACCTAGACTTAACCGACATATATAGAATATATCAACCATCATCAAGTGGATACACTTTCTTCTCAGCAGCACATGGATCTTACTCAAAGATACATCATATACTATGCCATAGGGCAACTCTTAGTAAATATAAAGGTGTGGAGATAATACCATGCACCATATCTGATCATAATGGAATGAAACTGGAAATCAATGATAAAAGAAGGAAGGAAAAATCCTGCATCACATGGAAAATAAACAATATGTTACTGAATGATCAATGGGTTATAGAAGACATAAAGGAGGAAATCAAATATTCTTAGAGATAAACGACAATTCAGACACAATATACCGGAATCTATGGGACACAATGAAAGCAGTTTTAAGAGGGAAATTCATTTCCTGGAGTTCATTCCTCAAAAAAAGAAAAAACCAACAAATAAATGAACTCACACTACATCTCAAAACCCTAGAAAAGGAAGAGCAAAACAACAGCAAATATAGCAGAAGACAAGAAATAAGTAAAATGAGAGTGGAAATCAATGAAATTGAAACAAAAAAAAACATTGAAAAAATTGATAAAACTAAAAGTTGGTTCTTTGAAAAAATAAATAAGATAGACAGACCCTTAACCATGCTAACGAAGAGAAGAAGAGAGAAAACTCAGATTACTAACATATGGGATGAAAAAGGCAATATCACAACAGACACTACAGAAATACAGAAGATAATTTGAAAGTATTTTGAAACCCTATATTCTAATAAAATAGAAGATAGTGAAGATATCGATAAATTTCTTAATTCATATGATCTGCCCAGATTGAGTCAGGAAGACACACACAATTTAAACAGACCAATAACAAAGGAAGAAATAGAAGAAGCCATCAAAAGACTACCAACCAAGAAAAGCCCTGGACCGGATGGGTATACAGCGGAGTTTTACAAAACCTTCAAAGAAGATTTAATACCAATACTTTTCAAGCTATTTCAAGAAATAGAAAAAGAAGGAGCTCTTCCAAATTCATTCTATGAGGCCAACATCACCCTGATCCCGAAACCTGACAAAGACACTTCAAAGAAAGAAAACTACAGACCAATATCTCTAATGAACTTAGATGCAAAAATCCTCAATAAAATCCGGGCGAATCAAATACAAAAGCATATCAAAAAAATTGTGCACCATGATCAAGTAGGATTCATCCCTGAGATGCAAGGATGGTTCAATATACAGAAATCAATAAATGTTATTCACCACATCAATAGACTTAAAGATAAGAACCATATGATCATCTCGATAGATGCAGAAAAAGCATTCAACAAAGTACAGCATCCCTTTATGTTCAAAACACTAGAAAAACTAGGGATAACAGGAACTTACCTCAACATTGTAAAAGCTATCTATGCTAAGCCTCAGGCTAGCATCATTCTAAATGGAGAAAAACTGAAGGCATTCCCTCTAAAATCTGGAACAAGACAGGGATGCCCTCTCTCACCACTTTTATTCAATTTAGTTCTTGGAATACTAGCCAGAGCAATTAGAGAGACAAAAGAAATTAAAGGCATAAAAATAGGAAAAGAAGAATTTAAATTATCACTATTTGCGGATGATATGATCCTATACCTAGAAGACCCAAAAGGGTCTACAAAGAAACTACTAGAACTAATAAATGAATTCAGCAAAGTTGCAGGATATAAAGTCAACACACATAAATCAAAGGCATTCCTGTATATCAGCAACGAAACTTCTGAAATGGAAATGAGGAAAACCACCCCATTCACAATATCCTCAAAAAAAAAAAATACTTGGGAATCAACCTAACAAAATAGGTGAAAGATTTATATAATGAAAACTACAGAACCCTAAAGAGAGAGATAGAAGAAGATCTTAGAAGATGGAAAAATGTACCATGTTCATGGATAGGCAGAACCAACATCATCAAAATGGCGATATTACCCAAAGTTCTCTACACGTTCAACGCAATGCCAATCAAAATTCCAATGGCATTTCTTGTAGAAATAGATAAAGCAATCATGAAATTCATATGGAAAAAAAAGACCCAGAATGGCAAAAGCAATTCTAAGCAGGAAGTGTGAATCTGGAGGTATAGTGATACCAGATTTCAAACTGTACTACAGAGCAATAGTAACAAAAACAGCATGGTACTGGTACCAAAACAGGCAGGTGGACCAATGGTACAGAATAGAGGACACAGAGACCAATCCACAAAATTACAACTTTCTTATATTTGATAAAGGGGCTAAAAGCATGCAATGGAGGAAGGATAGCATCTTCAACAAATGGTGCTGGGAAAACTGGAAATCCATATGCAACAGAATGAAGCTGAACCCCTTTCTCTCGCCATGCACAAAAGTTAACTCAAAATGGATCAAAGAGCTTGATATCAAATCAGAGACTCTGCATCTGATAGAAGAAAAAGTTGGCTCTGATCTACATATTGTGGGGTCGGGCTCCAAATTCCTTAATAGGATGCCCATAGCCCAAGAGTTAATAACAAGAATAAACAAATGGGACTTACTGAAACTAAAAAGTTTTTTCTCAGCAAGAGAAACAATAAGAGAAGTAAGTAGGGAGCCTACATCCTGGGAACAAATCTTTATTCCTCACACTTTAGATAGAGCCCTAATTTCCAGAATATACAAATAACTCAAAAAATTAAACAATAAGATAACAAATAACCCAATCAACAAATGGGCCAAGGATCTGAACAGACACTTCTCAGAGGAGGAAATACAATCAATCAATAAGTACATGAAAAAATGCTCACCATCTCTAGCAGTCAGAGAAATGCAAATCAAAACCATCCTAAGATACCATCTCACTCCAGTAAGATTGGCAGCCATTATGAAGTCAAACAACAATAAGTACTGGCGAGGATGTGGGGAAAAGGGCACACTTGTACCTTGCTGGTGGGACTGCAAATTGATGCGGCCAATTTGGAAAGCAGTATGGAGATTCCTGGGAAAGCTGGGAATGGAACCACCATTTGACCCAGCTATTGCCCTTCTCAGACTATTCCCTGAGGACCTTAAAAGAGCGTAGTATAGGGATACTGCCACATCAATGATCATAGCAGCACAGTTCACAATTGCTAGACTGTGGAACCAACCTAGATGCCCTTCAATAGATGAATGGATAAAAAAAAAATGTGGCATTTATACACAATGGAGTATTACGCAGCACTAAAAAATGTCAAAATCATGGAATTTGCAGGGAAATGGATGGCATTAGAGCAGATTATGCTAAGTGAAGCTAGCCAATCCTTAAAAAACAAATGCCAAATGTCTTCTTTGATTTAAGGAGAGCAACTAAGAACTGAGCAGGGAGGAAGAGCATGAGGAAAAGATTAACATTAAACAGAGACGAGTGGTGGGAGGGAAAGGGAGAGAGAAGGGAAATTGCATGGAAACGGAAGGAAACCCTCAATGTTATACGAAATCACATATAAGAGGTTGTGAGGGGAAAGGGGGGGAACAAGGGAGAGAACTGAACAACAACAGATGAGGTAGAGAGGGAAGATGGGAGGGGAGGGGAGAGGGGATTGTAGGGGATAGGAAAGGCAGCAGAATACAACAGTCACTAATATGGCAGTATATAAAAATGTGAATGTTTAACTGATGTGATTCTGCAATCTGTATTTGGGGTAAAAATGGGAGTTCATAACCCACTTGAATCAAATGTATGAAAGATGATATGTCATGAGCTTTGTAATGTTTTGAACAACCAATAAAAAAATATTTAAATAGCCAACTCGCCCATAAAATTATATATATGTATATATGTATTTTTTTTGGTCTATGTTGTATACAAATTACTCCCCAAAGTTAACAGCTTTAAATAACTATTATTGTTCCCCAGTTTCTGTGGGTCAGGAATTCTTGAGTGGTTTAGCTTCATGGTTCTGGCTCAGGTCTCTCATGAAGCTACATGTAAGCTATAGGCTACAGTTAACCCTCATTTGTAGGCAGGCCTAGGGCTATAAGGTCCTCTGCTTCCAAGATGGCTGCTTAGGATTTCAAATATATAAATGATTATTATATGCTATAAATACCAGGTTCTTTCAGATGCAGTCCATGCTATCATGGCCATTTTTTTAAATAAGCACATGTGCCCTTATTTTTTTTTTTAATTTTTATTTTTGTAGTACTGGGGATCAAGCTCAGTCCTTGTCCATACCAGGTAGGCATCCTACCACTAAGCTACGTCCCAATCCCCTCTGGCATTTGTCTTTTTTTTTTTTCTCCCCAATTGAGAGCTCATAACTTTCAACCAGCTCTTATCATGAGTTCATAAAAATTAAGGTCAGTGCTGGGAGAGGTTATGCATGCCTGTAATTCCAGCAGCTTGGGAGGCTGAGGCAGGAGGATTGCAAGTTCAAGGTCAGGCTTAGCAGTTTAGTGAGGCCCTGTCTCAAAATAAGAAATAAAAACACTGGGTCTGGGGCTCAGTGGTTAAGAACCTCTGGGATCAACCCCCAGTGCCCACCGGGCTCCCACAAATTAAGGTCAAGAATCATTAATATAGAGATAGTACCTGTTTGCATTGCTTTTGAAGAAATATATTCTTCAAAGAATTTTCCTAGTTATCTGTTTGCTTTTTTTTTCAGCTATGCTTATTTTGTTGGATGTTTTAAACATAGGTACCTATTTTGGTTATTTTATGATTTCTTCCACTATTTCTGAAATAAGAATGCTCTCTAGAGACTTAATAAACATTTAATTTTGTATTCTGCCAACTTAAAATTCAGACTTACATGTAAATTGCTTGAAGACGTGGAAACTGCATCAATAAGTTCAAAGTAGGTTTCTATTTCGTACTTATGGAATAATTTATTAAATGGTACTCCACTTGTACTTCAGCTGTACTAGGCAGATCTGGCATATTTTATTTTCAATTAAAATATAAGTGACTCCAACACCTGCTACCCTGTTATATCTGTTAATATTTTTAGCTTGTCAGTGCCACTATTTTTTTTCTAGAGTGTTACCCAACTTTTTGCAAGACAACATAAGTAACAAATTTCATATTCTCAATTTTGGCAACTATATTTATAAAATTGTTATTATAAGCCTAAAGAAAATGTGATTCCTTTCTTGTAATTTCTTCGTTAATTCCTGCGTGAAGAATTTGGTGGTAGAGGGAATACAATGTACAATGTACTATGTACTCAAATAAGTCACATGTAATTAGTGAATTATTGGTTTTGGAGAGTTTAAAATATTTAGTAAAATGAATGTGCCTGAGAAGGAGGTTTATGGGTTATATCTGAAAACACTGTTCTCAGAGTGTGCACTGTGGCAGGTGTACATTATGCAGTCAGATATTCAGCATCATGGTTAGTAAATTAGGAGCCGTGATTGGGAAAATGAACCTCAGCATAATTTAGGATGGCAAAGACGCATATTTTGAAACAAATGGTATATGAAATATGTGGTACCAGTTTTGTACACAACTACCAGCCACATTTTCATACCTGTTCAAATGTTCTATTCAAAGTCCTGATGTGTTCTTGGTTCTGACCCAGAAGGGGAATCAGGCCCTGGGCTCCTGCAAGGTGGGGAATGTGGCTCTTCAGTCTTACTTGCGTGATGTCCCTTCCCCCATTCTGTGGTACTCAAATGACTGATTTTCTCAAGATGATGACAGCGGAGAGGGAAAGGACAGATCTGTAAGGAAACTGAATATTCCCTTAATATGACTGAATTTTGAAACTCTTGGACTAGCAATAAAAAGGGATACCCAGGTGGGAAGGGGCAACTGGACCAAGTCTCAAGAAATAACTTTTCCTCTGCTAATCCCTCCATTATCCTGGGTCCAGAGGACAGGAGTCAGGGATTTGTGGACTGGCCGTGCTTTCCAGGAGAATATTCTCTCATTTTTGTCATCTTTGGAAAACTGGGATTTAACCTATTAAGGGAATCAGTGGGATTTCCTTCCATGAGACTGTTGAGTCGTTCCTATTAGAGCACTGTATTCAACCTCGTTTAGTTTTTTGACCCTGGGCTCCAGAGTCACTGCCCCCAAATTACAACTTAGAACTCTCAACCTCACTCTACAGAGAAGGGAAAACTGAAATTCAGAAAGATTAAATGACTTGGCTAAGGTTAAAAAATGGGTCATCTTGAATGTGATATAGGAACCAATTGTTTTGATGATATCTCATGGGTTTCACTCCATGTGACTGTGCCATCTGCTCTATCTAGGCGGATTCAATCCTGCCTTTCTTCTGAGTATTCTTGAGCAGGATTGCGCCATCAATCAGATGCCAGTGACAAGGATGCCATTTGTTCTGATGTGGAACACAGTCCTTTACTTCCATACATCTTAGGAGATTTTTTTTTTATATATTTGCAATGGCCTCCTTTTTATTTATAGTGCATTTTCAATTTTACCCAAGTATTCTACCCTTAATAGTCTATCTTATTATTTATTTACTTGGGTAAATAGTTGGATCATCTTTTGCCTTTATTTGCTTTATCATGATATTTTTATTTTCCTTTATAAAATGCCTTCCTATTTATGTCTTAACCTCTCTCTCTCCATCGGTGCCTAACTTGCCACATATCTCTTTGGCTAGCCCCACGGATCCCTCCTGCACAGCATCAGATTATTCTTTTTAGGTACATGTTCTGTCGTTTTACTCTTCTTCTCAAAAGCCTAGGAACAGGAGTGGTAAAGGATTATGAAGGTTTATATAGAGGGAGATTGAAGGGTCAGAAGGAGAGACATTTGACTTTGGCGGCAAAAGCAGTAAGGCAGCCTCTAGCCAAAGAATACAAGAAGCCCCAAAAGGAAACAGATCTTGCCCTTCAGCCCTTAAAAAGAGCATAGCCCTGTCTACAACTTGATTGTAGACCAGTGAAGACTGTTTGAACTTCTGACTTCCCAACTGTGAGATAAAAATTTATGTAGTTTTAAGCACCTAAGTTTGTGTTAATTGTAACAGTGATAGTAAACTAACGTAAGTTATAACTTGGAGCCCCAGTACTCTGACTTTATTTTGTTCTACTTTTAAATTATTTTAGCTTTCTATGGTTATATTTACAATACTAATATATATATATATATATATATATATATATATATATATATATATATATATATATATATATTTAATTTTTGGAATGGGGGATTGAACTCAGGGGCACTCAACCACTGAACCACATCCCCAGCCCTATTTCGTATTTTATTTAGGGAAAGGATATCACTGAGTTGCTGAACACCTCATCATTGCTAAGGCTGGCTTTAAACTCAGGATCCTACTCCTTGGATTGCAGGCATGCACCACCACACTTGGCTAAAATACGGCATTTTTAAATTTAATATTTGTCTCACACATGAGCGTCAGTGTCTCAAGTTTAGATATCTCTTTGTTTTATTCACTTAACACAACAAGGTATGGCCAAAAGGAAATGCTTACAAATACTTGTTGAATTGATTATGAAGAGAGAAAAATCGATCTCAGATGTGTAAGGACCCACACAATGATTGCTTTTGGTCTTTTTTTGCATAATTTTCCTTGGACACACTGAACTTGGCAGAGTCAAAGTGATGAAGAATACTGTGGGAAATTCCTTGTGGCTCCTTCCTTGCTTGATGTGATTCCTGTGGTAGAGAAGATGAGTGTGCAGTGACTGTTCCATGAGTCCTCTGCTTCATTTCTCTCCCCTCTCCTGGTTAGTTTTCATCAATATATGGCAGGTGACAGTGATGTGTCTCTTCTGGAGGAGAAATTTAAAGCCAGTGTGCTCTCCATCTCTCTCTTCCCTGTTGTTATGATCTTAAGGGCTCATGTTCCAGTTGACAGAGCTAAAGATGGAGGACGGCGGCCTGAAGCATAGGAAGCTTAACAGTAAAGGGAAATGTACCTAAATTGTGTTAAGTGACAAAGCTCTGAGGGCTCTCTAGTTGCACCAGATAGCCTTTAACTACAGAAACCAATTGTGGAATGCGGTTGGATTATAAAGATTATTTTAGCTTCTGCAGCTGGAAGTGAAAATTGTCCTTTGCAAACCTCTTTTAGCTTCTACACATTTGCATCTGTATCTTTATACACAAAAATGGGTTCCTTGAGACGTGTTCTTCATTGAGCAATTCTGTTGAAACCTTGCATACTCATCGCTGACCATGGATAACAATAGTGCTGTTGTTTACTGCATTTGTTTACTATGGCTAAGCCACTAACTCATCTGGGAAATTTCTAAAAGTATTAGTGTTTTTATTGTGCAAAGTTTTAATTGCTTAGAACAATTTAATGGCCATTTTTTTTTTTTTTGCTGCTACTGAACTTTGGTAATATTTGATGTATTTTTAAAAGTAAAAACAATAACACCAAATCAGTCAAAAGTTTGATTTTCCTAATCAAAAAGTTAATAAATCATCTGAAGGCAGATATTTTTGTTATCAAGATCAGTACATACCCACATTGGCCTTGTTATATACTCTAACATGAAATTCAGCAAATTTCTTCTATAAAAGGCCAAGCATTTGTATATATTTTCATTTGTATATACCTTTTCAGGTCATATATTCCCTCTTACAACTACTCAACTGTGCCATTGTAGAATGAAAGCAGCCATGGGTGATGCATAAGTGAATGGATGTGTTCCAATAAGATTTTATTTACAAAACCAAATGGTAGCTCTAGTTGTTCACTTCATGTACCAGAGGAATATGGTCCTGGCAGTACTGTTTAACCAAGGGCTCAGAATCTCTCAGAATGGCAGGGATGGTGAACGTGTTAGTCGGGATTCTATGAGAAATATAATCAGTAGGAATATAATAATATAAATGTATATTTATATATTTATAGTTATTAATATATTATAACACATACACAGTTTATATATATTGGTACTGGGAATTGAACCTAGGGGTGCTTAATCGCTGAGTAACATCCCAGACCATTTTTTTCCTTCTTATTTTGAGATACAGTCTCACCAAGTTGCTTAGGGCCTTTCTAAGTTGCTGAGGCTGGCTTCCAACTTGCGATCCTCCTGCCTCAACCTCCCCAAATTCTGGGATTGTAGGGGTGGGCCATCATGCCCAGCATATAGTTGATTTCACTTATGTTCAGTAAAGTCTTGGTGAACACTGAATCAGTGAGTAATGAAGTTGCTGGGGAAAATGCAGAGTGGATGTCTGTAAGCCTCTGGCCACAGCATTTTTATATATATTTAAAGAAACATTTTAAGGCTATATCTTATAATATTGATACATGAAAAATAAAAGTTCTAATGAACTCAATAAAGATATCAAGTCTGGTTATCTGAATCCAGTTGCCTTTCAGTGGTTATTACATTTTTCTATATTTGTAAATTTTCTACATTTCTTTTTTTGCCTATACTTCACAATCAATTTAAGTAGTACTGAAAAATGTATATATACATATATAAGTACACAGATAGAGCCAAATAGTATATGTGTTACTTCATATTTCTACCTAAAATCTTACTACATATTTAGTAGTTTAAATCAATAAAAATATTATCCCAGTTTCTATAGGTTAGGAGTCGGAGTACAGATTACTAGGTCCTCTGCTCATGCTCTCAGCAGATTAAAATCAAAGTGTTAGGAAAGGCTTTAGTGTCATCTGAAGCTTAAAGTTTTCATTTCAATTGTACAATCCATATTACTAACTGTAGGTGCTCTGTTGAACAACAGGTTTCTAAAACTTATTCATCTTGCAGAAGAGAAACTTTATACCTGTTGAAGAATAGGGAAGAAAGGCCCCTTCCCTGGCCCTTCAGTAACCACCATTCTATTTTGTGCTCCTATGAGTTTGAGTATTTTAGATTCTACATATATGTGAAATCATGCAGTACTTATTTCTGAGTCTGTTTTATTTCACTTAATATCACGTACTCCAGGCTCATTCATGTTGTCATAAATAGCAGGATTTTCCTTTTTAAATATTGAATAATATTCCATTGCACATATTTATCACTTTTCCTTATATATTCATTTTTAAATGTGCATTTGAATTGGTTCCAAAGGCTGGTTGTTATAAATAATGTTGATAACAAATATTGGGGGCTGTATATTATTTCTTCAAGATCTTGGTTGCAATTCTTTTGGATACGTACCCAGAAGTGGGATTGTTGGATCAAATTGTAATTCTATTTTTAATTTTTGAAGGACCTCTATACTATTTTCCATAATGGCTGTACCATTCTACCTTCCCATCAATTGTGTCTAGGGATCCAGTTCTTCCACATTTTTGCCAATGTTTGTTCTTTGTTATTTATTTATTTTTTTAATATCCATCATCCTAACAGATGTGAGGTGATAACTCATTGTGGTTTCGATTGTCTTTTTTTCTAATGATTAATGATGTTGAGCACTTTTTCACATACCTGGTATCCTTTTGTATACCTTCTTTGGAGATATGGGATGACTTTATTTTTTATTAAAGTACATTGTATAGCCTTGTTTAAAGCCTTTTAGTGAGTGTATTTGGTGTAAAATTTCTCATTGGTATTGTCTGAAAGTGTCATTTTAAAATAATATTGTTCTTTTATAAAAATTGCCAGCTATATAATTCTTGGCTGATCGTTATTTTGCCTTAACAATTTGAAGATATGATCATATTAAATGTCTTGACTTTTAATTTTGCTGTGGATAAATTAGCTCTCAGTCTGATTAGTGTTTTTTAAGTTATTAGTCCTTTTTTTCTGGTGCTTTCAGGAACTTTTCTCTCTTTTTTTTTGTACTTGGTCAAAGACAATAAGATGTATATAAATGTTTATTTTTTATTTTGTCATGGGAATATTTTCAAGCATATATAAGTATGCTTATGTATGGTAATGAACCATCATTGTCCTCAATCCTCTAGCTGAACATCACCATCCTCCTGTTATTCCCATTGTATCTTTTCTGTACTTATTCCCTTTGAATTTTGTGGCACTCTCTGAATCTGTGAATTTATTTATTTTTTATCTGGGTGGACAAATCTCAGCTGTTATCTCTTTGAACAGAGTTATTTTTTTACTTTCTTTATTATTCTTACCTTCTGAAATAGCAACTAAACAATTATCTCTTAAACTTTGGGTTCCATTTACTTATCGTTCTCTAATGCAATTGCTCTCTCTTCAATTGTGTCTAATCCACAGTTTAACTGACTATTGAGTTTTTAATATCAATTGTATTTTTAGTTTGGGATCTCTGTTTTTAATATTTATATATTTATTTAATTTTGCAGTATCAGAGATAGAACCCAGGGCTCCATGCATGCTAGGCAAGTTGTCTACCACTGAGTTATATCCTCAACTCCTTTAGCTCCTGTTATTTTAAATAGGCAAATTGATTTTGGACTCTGGAGCCATATTCCCTGGATTGGATTCTAGCACCACAGTTTTTGTGTTGCACAAATTTAGGCAAGTTTCTTCCCAACACCTTTGTTTTCTTATCCATAAAACTACTGGCACCTGCTCTGTAGAGTTGTTCAAGATTAAGTGAGTAAATATACAAATAAAGCCAGGATCAGGCATAAAATAAACACTGTAAATGTGTTTGTTATCTAAAATCCTTTGTTTCCTCTTTCATGTAAGAATTTTGAAGAGTTACTTTTGCTTTTTGATTTGATCATTTCAATAGCTGAAATCTTTGTGGTTATAATTCAACTGATTGTATTTCTGGTAACTTTTATTAATGACAGCTTGCTCTCCCATTATCTTTGATACTTAGGTTATGTGTTGTTCCCGACTCATCTTAGTTTCTAAGATGATTGGAGCCTGACTTGAAGGTATATTCCTGCATTTGTTTTACATGTACTGTGATTCTGTGGGTGCTAGAGTCACTGTATAGTGTTCTCAATTTGAGGGAAGACATGGTTACAAATTCTCTCTGGAAGGTATTTTCCAAATGTATTAGGCTGAAACCGGTGCATTTCTTATACTTCTCCTTTGCTGGATGGAAGCTTACACTTTACCAATTCTAGGTTATACTTTTGCCAAAAGTACAGGTTTGAGGGGCCTCGCTCCGTGAAGGGTCAGAGTCCCATCTTCCAAGTTAATGGGCCCACAGCCTCATCTTCAGTATTTAGAGCAAGGGTTGGTGATATAGCTCAGTTGGTAAAGTGTTTGCCTTGCATGTACAAGGCCCTGAGTTCAACCCCCTACACCACAAAAGAAAAAAAAGAAAAAGTTTTTAGAACAAAGATTTTAGGCTCTCATGTGTCCACACACATCCAGAGGAGTCATGGCTCCTGGTACCTCTCTGGTTTCTGCTCCTTCTTTCAGGGCCAGTTGTGTGTTTCTTTTCTTTGATATAAACTTATAATTTATAGTAAAACTTGTCACAAATTTTTTTGGCATTGTAAATTTTTTGTTGACTCTTTCAGAATGTCTATGTCATTAAATTCTAAAAAGTGGAAGTCCTTTTTATCATATCTTTTGCTATATAGCATTATTTTCTTTAGTGTGTGTGAATATGAGTATACGTGTACACATATGCTTGTATCAATTATTTCCTTGTATTTTTTTAATATAAAACAAAGAATCTGGATGATTTGATCTGTTTATCTTCTGATTTAAACATTTGAGTTCTGGGCTCAGTTTGATGTTAAGACATTCTAAAAATTCTTGAATTGTGTAAGCCAGCAGTTTTCCAAAGTATGGTCAATAGATTTCCAGAAGTCCTCAAGATCCTTGCACAAAGTCAAGAGCAATTTTTTTTAAAAAAAATTAAGATTTATTTGTGCTTTTCATTATATTGACATTTACCCCAATGATATAATAACAAAACCCTCTAGCTCCTTAGTACAAATCAAGGCAGTGGCACCAAACTGTGCAGGTAATTATCACATTTTTCAAGACATTAAAAAAGCAGTATATTAACATAAAAAAATTGGTTTCACTTAAGGATGCTTTTAGTGAAGCAGAAAAAATTATTAAATTTGTTAAACCTCGACCCTTGAGTACACATCTTTTTAATATTCAGTATGATGAAATGGGAAGCAGGTATAATACACTTCTGCTGCATACCAAAGTACAGAATTATGGTGGTTGTCTAGAGGAAAAGAAACTTATTCAAATTTTCTCAAATTTGAACAAAGTAACCTGTCAATTCAGGGAACACCCCTGACAGTATTTGTTGTCAAATATAAAATGAGCCTTCAAGTAAAAATTCAAATTTTGTAAAATTTGTATGCACTTCCTAAACCCTTAAAGACTTTTAAAATGAGATCACTGGTGATATGAATGAATGTTTTAAAATATGGAACAATGTCAACATTTGAAAGACCTCAGTAATCAATATTACTGTCTAAAAAAATTTCATGATATTATAATTCACAGACAAGAAATATTCTCAAAATGCAATATAGAACAATGGGCTTAGTATGAAAAGGTCATTGATATGGTCTCAGATTCACACTGCAATATCCTTCAAGCAAGCAATACTCACTGAATTTGCATGTACTATCAAAGAACAATATCCACTTTATCTCAAAAGACTTAAATTATCCTTTTCAACTCTACAATGGTCTGAGGCTAGATTTTATTCATATGTTTAAACCAAAATAACATATTCTAACATATCGAATTTTAGCAGATAAGAGAATGCAACTGTCTTCTATTTAACTAGATATTAAAGAGATTTTTCAGTATGTTAAAAATGCCACTTTTTAACATAAATTACTCATATATTATATAAAAACCATAAATTTTAAGAAAAATGTATTACATATGTTAACATGTAATGGATGTATTTTTAATTAATAAATATTTTAGATTTTCTCAGTTTTCATCTCTAACATACAGTACATATAATTCATATAAAAAGTCCTCTTTGTGGTCTTCATGAATTTTTAGGAGTGTAGAGGGGTATAGAGACCCAAACGTTTGAGAACTATTGATCTGAGAAGAACCAAAAGATGCTTTTTTGCTGGGCACAGTGGTGCATGCCTGTAATCCCAGTGGCTTTGGAGGCTGAGACAGGAGAATCTCAAGTTCAAAGCCAGCCTCAGTAAAAGTGAGGCGCTAAGCAACTCAGTGAGACCATGTCTCTAATAAAATACAAAATTGGGCTGGAGATGTGGCTTAGTGGTTGAGTGCCCTTGAGTTCAATCCCTGGTACCCCCACCCCCAATGATGCTTTTTTGAGTAAGGTTGCTTGACTGTGGCAAAATAATAGAACATAAATTTACCATTTTCACTATTTTTAAGTGAAGAGTTTAGTGATAGTAAATGCCTTCATCATCTTGCTGTTCTTCTCCAGATCGTTTTGTATTTTGCAACACAGAGACTCTGTGCCCATTAAACAGTAACTGTCATTTTTATTTCTTGTCCCATCTTATGGTAATTGCTATTCTACTTTCTGTCTCTTTAAAATTTACTATTCTAGGCACCTCTTATAAGTGAAATCATATCATATTTATCTTTACATGACTGTATTGTTGCACTTAACATAATATTCTCAAGGTTCATCCATGTTATAGCATGTTTCAGAATTTCCTTCTTTTCAAAAATTGGGTAATAGTCTATCATCTGTGTATACCACATTTTGCTTATTCACTCATCTGTCAGTTCACTCTTAGGCTGCTTCTACATGTCAGCTACTGTGAATAGTGCTGCTGTGAACACGGAAGTACAAATGTCTCTGAGTTCCTGATTTCCATTCTTTTGGGTCTGTATTCAGAAGTGGAATTGTTGAATCATAGAGCAATAATTTTTTGAGGAAATCCTCATAATTATATTCATAACTTCTGAACCATTTTATAATACCATCACCAGGGCACAAAAGATTCAATTTCTTTGCATCTTTGCTAATCTCCTTATTTATTTATTTATTTATTTATTTATTTATTTATTTATTTATTTATTTATTTATTTAATTTTCTAAGTAGCCTTCCTTAAAAAAGTGAGGTGGTATTTCAAGGTGGTTTTTATTTTTGTTGCCCCAAGGATTACTGATGTTAATCATCTTTTCATGTGCTTATTGTCCTTTTATGTACCTTCTTTGGAGATATATCTATTTAAGTCCTTTGTCCATTTTTTAAAGTAAGTTATTTGTTCCTTACTGTCGAATTATAAGGGTTTTTTTTATAATTATGAATACTAAACAGAAAAATGATTAAGATTAATATTACTCAAAGTAATCTACAAATTCAATGCAATTTATGTATTGTTTTACTACACTCTGCCACCAGCATTTTTTTTAAGAAATAGAAACACCTAAAATTCATTTAGAATATCAATGGATCACAAATAGCCAATATAATCTTATAATAAGGGAAAATGACTAGAATACTTGCACTTCCTGATTTCAAACTTACTATGATGTTACATTAACCAAAACAGTGTAGTAATGGCCACAGTGGAACAGAGTAGGAAACCCCAAAAATAAACCATCATATGTTTGACCAAATGACTTTTTACAAGGATGCCAAAACCCTTTAATGAGGAAAAACAGTCTTTGCAACAATTGGTGCTGGGAAAACTGAATATCCACCTACAAAATAAATTAAGTTGGACCTTCATCTTATGTCATGCATAAAAATGAACTCAAAATGGATCAAAGTCTTAGATGTAAAGCTTAAAAGTACTGTATAAAACTTTGAAGAAAACAAAAGAAAATCATCTAGACATTGCATTTGGCAATGATTTCTTAGCTAGGATACCAAAAGCACAAGCAGCAAAGGAAAGAATGTACATAACTACACCAAAATTAAACTTCTGATCATTAAAGGTCTAAATCAACAGTGAAATTGCAACTCGTGGAATATGAGAAAATATTTAGAGTCTGGATCAGTGCAGGGGCTCTGGCAACAGATGAAAATGGTCCAGGATGTGTTGCATTTCACATATTGTGGAAGCCTGTGTTCCTGGGGCAGTGTGGCAGTAGGGCAGGATGTGAGTGATGGCATGGGTAAGCTGAACTCTGGAGAAAGGGTCATGATCAAAGGATCTGGAGTTGAATGTGAAGCAGTCATTTATTATCTCTTAGGTAAAATGCAGTCAGAATCCAGGCATGAAAAATGCAAGAAAAATGGCTGTGTACATTATTAAGAGTGGTTGAGGAGAATTTGAAGTGCCTGAAAAAAAAGTGGCCTCTCATGGAAAAGCCCCCTGCTTAACTCAAGGCAGCACATGTTTCTTCGACATGAAGCTGAACTAACCATCTGTCTTTTCGACCTCACCTTGCAAGCGCTCAGTCTCTGCTGCCGAGGTCGAGTGCTCCTTTCCTGTGTCTATCCATCTGTACCGACCATGGAATGTAAAGACTTTTATTTTTTTTTCTTTGCTGTAACAAGGCAAAATCATCTTAGAAAATAGGTTTTCTCAAGAATTTTAGAGTGCGATATTAATCTTTTGTAGACTAGTGCAAAATAAAGTCACTGCTACTTCACTTTTTTTTTTTTAAAGAAAGAGAAATGTGCAAAATTATTCAAGGTGACAGCAACCACCTTCAACTTTTTGTATGCCAGCAATGCAAATTTTTTATGGAGTGACCTTGAGTCATAACAGTGAGAGAATCAGGTGGAATGTATTAGAGCTACTGTAAGACTTCCATGAAAAAGGAAATGGAAAAAGGACCTTTATAACATAAAATTCTTAGAATCTCCCCTTTAAAAAAATCAGATACTTCATGAGACCACCCTTTTAAAAATCAGATACTTCATGAGAGAATATTATTCTCTCTTAGAGAGATTTCAACAATGCCATAGAAAATGTGCATTTTCCAGCTAGGATTGCTAGACTAATCTTTGTTACTGTGCAGAATATAGTAAAAGTAAAGTGGTATGTAAATTCAGTCTGTGGGTATATTATATTTTGGCTTTGTAATCATCATTTTTTTCCTGCAAAGTCTTTTGAAAACCATGTCATTTATTATTGAGAGAACTAAGTTGATGAGACAAGTAATATGTTAGAATTAAATTTAAATTTTTTTAAAATTTTGAGATGTTCCTTTGCTTTATTTATATTTTCAAATCAAACACAATCTTTGGACTATACAGCCAAGGCAATTAAAATTAATTTAATTTAGTTATAGTATAACATATAAACAACTCAAATATTTAGCATATGGCTTAAGAACCAGAAAGGAAGCAATTTTTAAACAGCCAAAGTTGATAAATAATATTAAAGACAGGATACATTTCTACTGGGAGAGGCTTACAAGTGCTGCTTTTAAGATTATTTTTACTTGTAAGCAGTCCAGTAAGATTCATCAACTCATTTTCAATCCCAGGAGATCAAAAATAGCACAGCTGAACACTGAAGCATCATTGCCATAAGAAGACACACAAGTAAATTGCAGATAACATGGCACCAGCACTGCTCTCTAAAGCAAACAAGCACACATGCAACAAAAGTGGATTATTTAAGCCCATTCAGATAGGGAAAAACATTACTAATTTTAATGTTTCCCAGTTTTAATGTTTCCTGATTGCAGCACGGTATACTATATTCTTAACCATTAGTGTGCAAAAATAGGTGCATTTTTAGAAAATATAATATGAAATATTGTAATTGTTGCCTTGAGAGGCTAAACTATGATCTTTATGCCATTTTTACCATGCAGATATTTCTTGATGAAATTAAATCATTATGATTATGTGTTGATTTGAGTTACTGGGGAGCCGGAGTTTGTGGTGACCTATTGCATTTGTGTGACAGTTGTATTAAAAATAAAAATATTATGCTTTTCCATTGATCATCATATATTTTTATTGGAGGAAAGAATTAAGTAGAACTCCTAGTCTGTAGGCAAAAGCCAGTTCATTAATTGTCTTTTATAAGAATGTTGCTACACTTGTCATATAATACCACACAATATTAAGTGGTATAAATTATTAAATGATGGTGTATTTCTCTACAATTGACATTAAATCAGTAATATTAATGTTAAAAGTAGTAGCTAATATTTACTGACTACTTTTTCTTGGTTAGTCACTGACCTGAGCAAATTCGCTGTACCATCTCATTTAACCCTTAGAATAACGTTTGACATACTATTGTCCTCATTTATCTTATAGACAAGTAAATTTCAATATTGAATATTCAAGTAATTATCCAAGGTAATACACAATGTTCTGGATATCTTCATTTTTCTTCATATTCCTCTGTATTCATGCTTCTGTGTCCTGGGAGGATCTGGCTTCATGAGGATGTGACTTATGCAGTTGCCCAGGGCTCTACACTCAGAAGATTTTGCACTTGCTTTATTGCTTTGCCGTCATCCTCTTGAAATTCTTTACAGTTTTCTTTTTATTGAAAAGAGTTCTGCATTTTCATTTCGCACAGAACTCTGCAAATTATTTAAACAGTCTTGTCTGGGTAGCTAACCCCTTTGCTTGCATCAGTAGGCTCCCTTCTTGAGGCATTAGCAAGAGATAAAGGGTAGGAAGAGAGAGCAGCACATTAATTACTCCACAAAAGCCATAGCCTGTGTCAGAGGTTCTTTCCTTTTCAGAGTGGCTCCACATTGTAAATACCCCATTACTTGACTTGGAATTGTCCGTCTCCTTAAATCTTATCCATTTATCTTTCTGAACAATTCTTTTATTAAACGCTCCTTAAATTTTCCAGTTTGTGACATTTTCTGAAGAGATCTTGTCTGATATTTATAGTTGCTTAAAAAATAAAAAATATATTCATAGTAATTAGAAAAATATAATGTGGAGTTGGAAAAATCATGACATAGGGAAGGACAAACTGGATTGTTTAATATTTTCTATTCTATCCCATGCATCTTCTGATCTTGTGACACCTTAGAAATCTGTTCTGAACAGTGAGGTAGGGGCTGGCTTAGGGCAAAGAAGAAACACTAAATGTCACATAAAGGGTCCAGAAGCAATTAGCACTACAATTTCTGCTGATTTTCTCTCCACAAAGCTTGAATTGTGTGTGTGTGTGTGTGTGTGATATATCACATAGTGTATATTTGCCTACCAGATATGGAATTGCATGACTGTTTCATTGACTCTTTTTATTTTTACTGGGTTTTATAATGTTTCCAATTCTATCTCTGCTCCTGAAAGGGAAAAAGATCCTAGAATCGATGTGGAATGACTCTTGACCCTGGGAGGGTGGGGGTGAAGAGCAGAGTGGCGATGAAATCTATGTATATATTACCTGTATAAGGATTTAAATTTCTAAGGCTATTAGTTCTATTCCTGACAAATACCTACATAATTACTTTTCCAAGCAAGCTCTAGAGGTTTAGAATGAAGATCTTACTTCTGGATATTCTCAGATATTATAAATGAATATAGGAAAAATGCTTGTAAATGAAAAAAGTGAGATATTAACACTTATTCTACATTTCATTTTCAATTTGCATTTTTAAGGTTAAATATTAAAATGTTTAAATCACCATTATAGTTTCTTCATTGCTCAAAAATAAAAGGATATTCCTTAAAGTTCAATTTTATTATGTTTCAATTTCTTATTATAGGAAATTTCTATATAGGTAGAGAAGCTAACCTTCTAGAAATACTTCCATTGGGTATTAATAACAAATATAAAATAGAAATCCAAATTTTAGAAATGGGTATTTTATGTTATCACTATCAGAATTATACTAATGTGTTGCTCATTGATGTTGACTTCAAGAATATTTGAGAATTTTCAGTTAGAAGGTGATATATTATTGAACAAAAGTGACTGAAAATTTTTATTCTAGAGAAAAGTAGAAATAATTGCATGTGGATCCTTGATCACTAAACTTTCATATTACTTCATAAAAAGCAAAGCAAAATTCTACTTTAATCTCTATTAAAAGGAGAAAAGGTGTATATTAGCATAATGGCAAAGAAGTTTGTTTCTCTTTTCTATCTATCCTCACTTTCCTGGTTATTTCACTCAGGATTATTATTTTTCAATACCATCTCTATGCTGATAACTAAAAAATTTCAATCTCCAGCCCAGAACTCTTCAGAACTCAACTTTATATGTAGTCCAACTTCATACCTTCCCTGGGATATTAAATTTAATCTCCAGAACTGGGCTCCTGATCTCATCTCTATCTGGTTGGGAAAACAACACTCCTTTATTCTGATCAGGCCAAATCCTGAAGTTATCTTCACTGTCTTTCTTTCATAATCCATAACTAATTTTTTAGGAAATCCTAGTTATTATTTCAAAAGCCAAATACCTTTTACCACACCTCTGCTACTTCTCTGGTTTAAGCCCGGCACCCCTGTGCTGGACTATTAAATAGCCTCTTACCTGCTTTATATCTGTTCTCTGCATTGCTTTTGCTTCCCCTTACTGATTCTTAACAGAATAGAAGAGTAATCATAAGAAATGTGAGTCTGATTATGCCACCTTTCTGTTCAAATAGGAATGACTTTCTATTTCATTTAGAGTAAAAGACCAATGCTGTGAATCAGATAATTTGGGCTATCTGATTGCTTCTGCTTCTCTGACCTCATCTTTTCCTACCTTTGCCCCTACTGACTGATACACTGACCATGACCCTTTCCTGATGCCTCCCCTCCCACTCCTAGTTTATCAGCTATGAGAAACTGAATATGAATGTTCCCAACCTGCTTCTATACAACTAGGGATAGTAGAAGCAATTGCTAGTCTTCTCTGTTGACCTCATGAGGGAAGCTTTAGGCCAATCTCCCTACTTGACTCCACGTTCTTTTATTCCAGAGTGCCTACCACCTTTTAATACATGGAGTAGCCTACTTATTTATTACATTTATTATTTTTGGGTTGTCTTTCACTGTTAGAATGTTGTCTTATGAAGGTAGGGAACTTTCTCTTTAATGACCTATCCCTTATGCCTAAAATAGCACCAGCCCATAATATCCAGTCAACAGTTGTTAAATGATTAAAATATTTGTATTTGTATTCCCACATTTTAAAATTATCTGTTTGAAGAGCTGTGTTGAGAGGCAATTTTAGGCCCAATCTATTCACAGATTGATAGAGCAGCCAGATTTATTTAGGTTTATATGGGTAACAGTTCTTTTCTAAGTATAGAAAGATCTACAAGAATTACAATAAAACATTCAGACTTAATACTTCCTAGAAGGAACTTAAAAGTGATTGTTTCTCATTTTCATGTCAAAGAATGTTCACATCGAAAAAAGAAAATGAGTGTTAAGAGTTTGTCAGATTTGGGACCCATACATGCCTCTGACACTTAGAAGGTGAGTGACCTGAATGAGATGTTCACCTCTCTGGCCTCAGTGTTGTCATGTGTGAAATGATGATGATAATGCCACCTATCTCGTAGGGCTAGTTTAAAGGGTTAGTATATGTAAAATACTCAGCCCAGTGCCTGCCTTGAAAGAGAACAGACTACTCGTTCCCTCCACCTGATTCGGAACATGGCTATCTGGGCTTCTTTTCTACAAGAACAAAGATGAAGTTGATCTTTATTACTGCTGCTGTTTGAGACATCTTCAGACACATTCTTTCCAGAGGAGTAGTTAAAAAATAGATGAAGACTGTTGTGAAATGAGATTAATCAATGAGAAAATGAAGCTACTCTTATGCCCGGGGTGAAGAGAGTTGAGGGAATGTGAAGATCATTTGGGCATTGGTTAGATCATTGAGTCAGTGATTCAATGATAAACAGAGTGTCAGGGTCATTGGCAAGTTCTCAGTAAACAAAATCTAAAAATAGGTCTTTCTTTAACGGGAATTTTACTCATTGAATGTCTTTCCAAGGTATAAACAAATTAAAGCAACAGTGGCAACAAAAACTCTTCAAGTAAATAAAAAAAAAAACACTTTTGGAGTCACGTGTAACTAATGATGGATAATTTGAAAATTTAGTATTATCACATCACTGATAAATTCAAGTAAGTTTCTATGTATTATATACATTTGATCTATAGGGTAATTTCTAATTATTATCTAAGTATCATTTCTAAAATCAGGTACCTATTCAACTTTCTTGAAGAATACATAGAAATAATAACTTTTTCATTTTAGAGATAAAAAATTTATAAGAAGAGAGATTAAATGACTAATACAGATTTAATCATTCAACCAGTAATACTGGAATTAAAATATAGCTATTTCGATATTCTTGCTGGATCTGTGTATAGTGATAATCTCTCTGAATGCTATTAAAATTTTTTGTTATAAATGCTTACAGTGGGAAGATTAAGTAGAAGAAATGTGGAAATATTTTTCAGCTATGATAAACTGAATGTTCCTAACCTGCTCCTAAACAACTAGGGATAATAGAAGCAAGTACTTGTCTTCTCTGTTCATCTCATTTAGGGAGGCTTTACCTTATTTCAGAATCTTAGAAGAAATTTTCATGTTGGTTGACTGTAGGAGAAATGTGAATACCAATATAACTCATCTGGGAAAAAGTACAGATCAGTAAAGCTTTATATTTTTTTTGGACTTACTCACTTGGGTGATTTCATCTCAAGGTCAGCAAAGAGTTCAAAAATACAGTTGGCGGCATAAAGTGATAAGATTGTCCTTTAGTCCTATAACTCTCTACAAACTTATTTTGTTCAATCTGGTGCTAGATGCCAATGGACAGAGTGCATGGAATCCTTTTTACAAAGATGTGACTGCCACACAAGAACAGTAATCAATATGAACGTCCCATTACTTTCAACAATATAAATAAATGATTGATAAAACAGTGGGTCACATCACTGTCAACTTTATTGTCATAGGAAGCTTTTTTCCCCCCAACTTACCCTTTAAATTATTGTTCTATACCCTTTCACTAAATATAATTTTTTATTTCAGTATTATAGAAAATTCTATGCTTGAATTCTCTATAAAGTCAGATTAGGCTGTCTATTAACTGCAGGGGCTTTGAGCTTGAGGTTTGAGTACTTTAATTGTCATTGTAATTGATTTTACCTTTGACTTGGCATGGTGATTTCTTTGTAATTTGTTGATGATTAATGACCATCCTCTGGTTATTGCTGTTCAGCTGGCCAGAAACAGAGCAATTGGTTTGTCTTGGCTCTTAACTTTTCTTAAAAGACCTTAGAAATTATTGAAGGGAGCTATGTAACAAGATTTTATATCCTCTGTATTTTGACTATCATGTAGGAAAAGTCTGGAGGATAATTAAATAAATGTTGTTTAATTTTATCTTTATATTCTTAAGACATATGGACATTGGAAACTTTCTACTTTTTAGCATTTTGGTAAATACATTGGTTTTAGAAAAGTAGATGATTTAAAAAATATATTTATTTTTTAGTTGTAGTTGGGAACAATAACTTTATTTCACTTATTTATTTTTATGTGGTGCTGAGGATCGAACCCAGGGTCTTGTGCGTGTGAGGCAAGCACTCTACCGCTGAGCCACAATCCCAAGCCCCAAGAAGATGCTTCTAAAAATGATGAGAAGTTAGGATTATACATTTTTTCCATATGAAAGTTCTCAAAAAAGTGATACCATTATTGCTAATAGGATTATTAAGATGTAAGAGATAGAATATCTTGATCAACATACCAGGAAAAAAAATGTCAATCAGTTATTATAGGGATCGACTGCATAAGAATTCTTTTGAAATGACCTCTACCTCAGACTTTTAAATATAAAATATGACTCAATAGTATACAATATCATTTTATCAGATATTCAAGATCTGAAGAAGTGTAGACAGGACTTTTTGTCTACTTCTCCCCAGTACACATAAAATCACACAGAGATTACATTCTAGGAAAGAAAATGAATTGACAGATGTAGTGAAAATGTATAACACATAAAAATAATTCACATAGAAAAATTTGAATAGTGCAAAGCATCTTTGATCTTTGTATATCAATTTCTGTCAAAAAAAGAGAAAATAAACACGAGCTAAGATACATAAATATTATAAAATCTCTTGGGAAGAATTTTAGATACTTCACTGACAAAATAACTGAATTGAATCTTTCAGTATGAAAATATCATTAGTGATAGGGAGAAAAAAAATCACTGAGAAATATATTTAAACTAATTAAAAGTTCTGGTCTAGAGCCAGGTACAGCTATTTAGGAGACAGAAGTGGAAGAATCATTTAAATCCAGGAGTTCAAGGTTAGCCTGGGTCAAATGGGGAGACCTTATTTAAAAAAAAAAAATAACATAAGCCCAAAAGACAACCCAAAACAAAACTTTGGTCTAATATAATTCTATTTTGAACATAACAACAGTCTACTTAAATTTAAAACACATCAAGCTAATATAATACTGTAACATAATTGATTTTAGAATACCAATTCTTAAGAATAAAGAGTCTTTGGCATAAGTAACAGTTGTCTTTTTGTGAAGCATGTAAGTTAAACCTTGCAAATGTTTTTCAAAGTTAAATAGATAAGATAATACATTTTAGGCTCATATGTATATATTTATTCTTGAACCCACTAAAAAAGCTAGCAATTTTTGGGTACTTTTCTAATAAGAATCTGTGCTCTGAGTAAGTAGGAGGGCTTCTGCCATAACCAAGGATTCTGCCCCTGATAGTGAATATTTTCAGGCCTCCTAAATATGTGGAAGTTCCTAATATGTTGTGTTTCAAAGAAAATTTTTAATTAAATTGTTTAAAATATTGTATATATTTTCCAATAGTTAAAATATTTTACACGACAGTTATATTTTGGGGGCAAGCCAGCAAAATCTTTTAAACTTCTAATTCTCAAAGATCTCTCTATTAAATTGTATAAAACCTTAATCACTGTGAATACTGATATTCCAAAAGGAAAATATGTTTGAGATCTCTGTTGAGCTACCTTTCCCACTCTGCACCCGCCAAAGAATCCAAGCAACCATGGGTAACTTCTGTGATTTGAGAGTCTCCAAGAAGGTGAGTGCAGGGAAGCAAACATTGAGGATGAGGTTCTGTGCAGACTCTGGTCATACCCTCCAACTCCTGCTTACTTTTTCTGCCATTATCTCTTTTTCCTATGAAGAATTTTCTTCATTCTTTAACCATAGTACAAATACAGTAACTAAGCTGCCTCTCTACAATTGCATCTGATAGGTTGTACTTGCATTGTACTTACATGGTTCTATAGCTTTCTGTGTATTCTGCAGGTTCTGTAATAGCAGCCCAGTAATAAGCAGAGTCTTGGCAATTAAGGAAATTCCTGTCTTATTAACTCAAAGGTTTTGTGAAGCTGACTTAAAGCATTTGAACTTTGTTTCCACATTAAAATAGTTATTATAAAAAACATCTTGGGGTGTTTTGAGAACATAGTGGATATAAAGGCAAACCTGGAATTCACTCCATACTAGTTCTAGTTAATGGTAAAGGTATAAAGAGATAGATTTTTTTGTTCTCTTTGGCACCATGCTTTACTTAAAACTTACAGGAAAAGACAAAGTCATGTGGGTGATTATTCTTTATGTAGATGAAGAATAGAAGTGCTAACACATTTAAAAGGATGCCCTTTGGGTCTTTTAAATAAAAAATGTAACTATTGGCTTAGAAGTAAAGAGAACCAAAATCTTTGATGACACGAGGTGATAAAATGTTGGGAAGATCTGGAATACTGATTATAAGACCCAAGCTGAGTGGTACATGAACTAAGATTGTCTTCTCTCCTCTTTTCTTTTGTCACTTTCAGTCTCATGTCCTTATAGACTGCATCCGGGATTACGGATACTACCTGGATAATTTCAGAATCAGGAATTAGTGTTCATTTACTCATTTAACCAGTATTTACTGCTTAATCTACGTGTTAGTCAGTTGTTACTGTGATAAAATACCTTAGATAAATAACCTTAGAGCAGAAAAGATTTAGTTTGGCTCACAGTTCATGGTCACTTGGCTCCATTGTTTCTGGGCCTGTGGATCAAGGCAGGAAGTAAATACGTGAACAAAGCTGCTCCTCTAATGATAACCAGGAAGAAGAGAGAGGAAGAATAGGGGTGCAAGTGTACATGCAAGTGAGAAGGCCAGGGACAAGATATACTCTTCAGAGACATGATCCTGGTGACCTACTTCCTCCTACTAGATCCCATATCCTAATTTTTTTACCATCTCCCAATAGCACCACAGGTTGGCAACCAAGTCTTTAGCATGTGGCCTTTGGGGAATGTTTCAGACTCAATCCATAACAACCAACTGTAAGGGTAAAAGAGATTGAAGTTAAAGCGTAAAAGTTAAAGGGTAAAAGACCGGGTGTTGTAAAGTTTCTAAGCTGCAAGGTCTGAGTTAAAATGTAAAGGATTAGGTATTGTTAGGTATCTATGCTACCTGTAAAACCTGAAATTTCTGTAGCTGTTGAGACAATGCTTGGAACTGCCCAGTAAATATTTCCCTTGACTATTGGTTGTTTAATAAGGGCTCTGTGTGGTCGCACGTAGGCATTGCAGGGCCTGGACCAATCAGTTTAAATGTAACCCCCTCCTTAGGAATGACCTATCACTCCAGCCTGACCTGTTCCCGCCAATGAATGAACCAATCATGTTTAGGAGTTGTTATTCAATTTTCCCACGCCTAATGATGATTTGTTCTGATGTATACAAAGCCCTCCGCCCTCCCCAAAAAGTGTACTTAAGCAGTCCTCAGCCCCTGCTCGGGGCTCTGGGCTGCTTTCCCTTCTTGAGTGGGCACGGAGCCCCAGCATGCTGGTTCAATAAATCCCCCTTCTGCCAATTGCATGAGTGGTCACTTGGTGGTCTCTTTCTCCGACATTTCGCGGGATCCTTACACAACAAGTATCAGGCACAAATTATAAAATTATGACCCTCTCCCCCTCTTAAAAAAAGAGAGAGAGAGAGATTGTTTATTTCTTCATAAAACTTGCAGTTCAATAGCTCTATAGATTCAGATAAAATAATCTCCAAACTCATGTAAAATAGAAATTTCAATCCATGCAGTAAGATAAAGGCTTACACAGGGCACTGACTGATTATCAGGGAATTTGAACAAGTCATAGAGAGCTAGAAAGACTTCCTTGAGAAAGTGATGATTAATGTCCAAAGAAGTTAACTCTTGTGTGATGCCGCAGTCTGGCTGGGCACAAATCATGAGCCACTCAAGCAGGAACAAACTTTATTTCCGAACTCCCCCCGAAAGCCACCCACGCGGCCCTCTCAGGAACACCACACACTGCAACTCCCTCCACCAGAACTTCACCAACCAATGCAAACTCCCCAGGAATCCCTGTGAGAACTCCAAAGTAGCAGGCAATGGAGGCGGACAGCAGGGGTCTATATACAATTGAATACACAGCCTGTTTCAATCCAGGATCATCCAGTCACAGCAGTTATAGACAGCTTAACTTAATTATCATCATCTTAATGGCTCGCCTCTCAACCATTACTTCTGGCAAAATGCCAGGGGCCATTCCGACTCGGCTGTGGCTCTCAACAGTGTGAAAAGGGAAGAGGAGCACATTCCAGGCAGGAGAAAAAGTTGCTAAAAAGCAAACAGAAAAATCAAACCTGTCCATGCAAAGTCTCATTGACCATTTGAAGATTGTTTTCTTTATCTAAAGAGCAGTAGGAAGCTTGGCTGAGGAGGGAATGTGGGTAAGTTAGGGTCACATGATCAGATTATCACATGACATTTATTTTGAAAAAACCCATTTGACTGAAATGTACAGAGCTGGATTGGACGAGATTTCAGTGGCTCCAGGCAGATTCATTAGGGGTCATTCAGGTAGTCCAGGTAAGAAATGGTACCTTGAACAAGGTTGTAGTTGATGTACATGTAGAGAAGAAATGTACAGACTGAGAATTTTTTTGTAAGGTAAAATGGATAATAATTGGTGATAATTTAGAAAATGGAAACAGGGTGTCTACCATTGCTACTTTTGTATGGAAAAAAAATTGAGTCCAATATAGCAGAAATGGGAAAAGTTTTTTTTTTATTTTTTTATTAATACTGGTTAGAGATGGAGTTTGTGAGAAGGGTGGTGGAAATCTCCCAGATAGCTCTTCATTTGATCTAAGTATAGATTTGCTGTAATTGATGCTGTCTGCAAACTATTTTATAAAATGCTGATTATTTCTTCCTTCTTTGTTTTCCTTTTAACCCATTAATTTAAAAATAAATAATTACTTTTCCACTTGGAAGGACAGGTTGAACATCTGAAAATCCAAAATCCAAAACTTTTTGAATACCAACATAGTATTACAAGTGGAAAATTCTATATCTGACCTCATTGGATACACTTGAGGTAAAAATGCAGCAGCACTGCATTGCTACTGTATTGTACACTTTTCTAAGGTATGAAATTTATATTGTTCATATAATACACATGACATATTTTGTTCAGTGTATAGCTTTGAATATTGTTTTTAAATTTAGTTTTCTATGATTATAAAAATATTGTATAAAATTACTTCCAGGCTCCACGTATAAGACAGAGCTGAAACAAATTTTCTGTTTAGACTTCAGTCCCTTCCCCCAAAATATCTCATTATATCTATGCAAATATTCCAAAATTTGAAAAAAAAAATAGAAATATGAAACTTTTAGTGTTGAACACTTCAAATAAAGATATTCAACATGTTGCTAGTAAATAGAATCCTATTTTTGTCTCCTTATTAACAATCTGTCTCAAGTCTGAATAGTTCATATTCATATCTCAAAAACTGCTACTGAATTGTATACTTTTCTAATGTATGAAAATTATATTATTCATAAAATACACATGATGTATTTTGTTCAGTGTATAGCTTTGAACATTGTTTTTTAAATTTAGTTTTCTATGATTATTTACATTAAAAATTCTGGAAAGTTAAGATAGAATAAGGAGTATAAAACAAAACAAAACAAAACAAAACAAAAACCCCTTAGCATCCCAGTTTTTTATGTCAGATTATAGGAGTGCGTTTTCTTATTTCAGAGTCTAATTCAGGTAAGTGGGGTAGGAGGACCTTTCATTCATTCATGGGTCTAGACTAGTATCATCTAGTCACCCTTTCATCTATCTTATAAAGCCTTGGTGTGCTCATCTGATTCTTCTGTATCCATGAAGTGGAGGCAGAGTTTGTGGAGAATTGTGCTGAAGGCTGTAGAAGCAGACCTGGGAGTCATGTGAGTTTATTTCCACCCACTTTCTTTTAGAATTTAGTCATGAAGCCAGTTTAAGAGCAGAGTAGGCTGCAAATATAATCCAGCTATTTGTCCAGGAGGGGAAAAAATGCCTTCTTTTTTTTTTTTTTTTTTTGGATAATACTCAATATTGTCGCTGCCACAAAGACAATATTTTTTTTCTTGTAAAATAGTAGAATAACATGGTCATTAAGATAAAATACACTACAGAGTTCTACTTGAAAATATCTTATTGTGACTTTTTGATTTCACTTCCATAATCTAAGTTTCACCATTCCTTTTGCTAGTTGTTACCTTTCCTTTTCCAATGCTTGTATATGTGTATGTGTATGTATTGATATATATGCTATGTATGTTTTTATGTTTTTGTGTATGTATACCCATACTAAGAGCTATTATTTCTGTCTCAATTCTAATGATAATACTGATACTTAAATGACATGTGAAGATGGAGTTTTATATATCATAAGGTGATTAATTTCTAATGTACTAAATCATGAAGAAAACACAATCTGCTTGATTTCAAATTTTAAAAAAAGTAATGGAAATTCTTTGTATATGGATTGTATTGGTGACACACATGTCAAATCTGATCAAATTGCATATTTCAAATATGTGCATTCTATTGTATTTAGGTTTTGTGAGAATGGACAATTCTCATATCAACTCAAAACTATGGAAAAAATAAATATGAACTTATTTATTTTTCTAGAATTTCCTTATTACTCTATAAGGACATCATAATTAATTCATCAAGTTCTTAAATGATTCTAGTGAAATTTAAAATAAAATTGCATTTTATGATAGTTTATCTCATCGTAATACTGAGTCTTTCCAGGAACATGGTATATATTTCCATGTATTCACTTATTCTTGAGCTTTTAAATTTTGCTTGAGCCTTTTTGAGAGGATGGGGAGCAATAGAACATTTGAAGGTTTGACTCAAGCAGAATGAAATTCTCTTTCAGGCCATAAACACTTCTTTGTAGTTCATGCTACTAGAGATAAGCACATAAAATGATATGCAGTTCCTCAATATGATAAGACCCGAGGGAGCACTTATCATCCCAAAACATCTTCAGGCCAAGAAACACATTGGTTGGATTTACTTGCTGACATTTTAAAATTGACTTACCTAGGCAATGAAAAGTTTTCAACTATCAAAACTTTCTTGGATTAGTTTGAGAAAATATTGAGAAAGCCATAGTTGAATTATTTGATTGCTTGTACTTTTAACAGAAGATTTTTGTCAGTTCGGCTCTTTAAACTTTAAGACATCACTTCAACATTTATATTGTTTTATTTTATTGTTGGGTTCATCCAAGAGTAACCTAAATGTTCTTTAATAAATTATTTAAAATTAATGGCCAAAGTCCATTGCTGCTTAATATTTTACCTTGTGAAATCTGTTGCAAAGGTTTCAATTTATTTTAGACATTTTACTTAAAATCAATTTGCTTTATGTTTAATATGCGATATTTGATTTTGCTTTTGTTTTATGTAGAACTTTGTAGAATTCTACACTGTCAATTGTCTTCCAGAGCTAATCAAATTGTTTTTTAGTTGTAGATGGACACAGTACCTTTATTTTGTTTATGCATTTTTATGTGGTGCTGAAGATTGAGCCCAGTTCCTCAGGTGTGCAAGACAATCGCTCTACTGAGCCACAACCCCAGCCCCTAACCAGTTTTATCATTCTTTCATTCAGTGATTATTGGGCATTAAAATTCTAAATGAATTTTCTTTTTCTGTCTGCATAATTTTCCATTTTGTAAAAATCAATTGGTTGAAATGCCCAGCTAAAGCCATGGACAATTCTCACATCAACTATTCTATTTTCCCTTGTGCCCTATAGTTTCTAGCAGTGAGCATCAGAAATACTTCACAGAAGCTGGGATATTAGTTTAGTGGTAGAGCATGTGCTCAGCAAGTATAGGGATTTGAGTTCTAGCCCTAGCACGAAAAAGTAAAAACAGAAGGAAACAAAACAAAAACCTCACAAAGTATGTCACATAGATTGATAAGTGACTGCTAGGTAAAATTAATTTTGGTTCAAGGGAACATTTTTAATGTGTCATTTGGTTTTATCTTTTCAGAAACAAATTTTCTTAATTTTTGATTTTAATTGTATGCTCTTACTTTTTAAAGTTAATGAAATAATTTCTTCTACTATTTGTTCTTTGTGCTTTTTGGTTTGAACTTTTTTTTTTTTTTTCAAATGTACAAATTAGTACTTTATTTTTTTTTTTTGGTATCACCTCGTTAAATTGGTGCTTCTCACTTTTTTTTTTAATTTTTTATTGTTGGCTGTTCAAAACATTACATAGTTCTTGATATATCATATTTCACACTTTGATTCAAGTGGGTTATGAGCTCCCATTTTTACCCCATATACAGATTGCAGAATCACATCAGTTACACATCCATTGATTTACATATTGCCATACTAGTGTCTGTTGTGTTCTGCTGCCTTTCCTATCCTCTACTATTCCCCCTCCCCTCCCCTCCCCTCTTCTCTCTCTGCCCCCTCTACTGACATTCATTTGTCCCCCTTGTATTATTTTTCCCTTTCCCCTCACTTCCTCTTGTATGTACTTTTGTATAACTCTGAGGGTCTCCTTCCATTTCCATGCAATTTCCCTTCTCTCTCCCTTTCCCTCCCACCTCTCATCCCTGTTTAATGTTAATCTTCTTCTCATGCTCTTCGACTCTACTCTGTTCTTAGTTACTCTCCTTATATCAAAGAAGACATTTGGCATTTGTTTTTAGGGATTGGCTAGCTTCACTTAGCATAATCTGCTCTAATGCCATCCATTTCCCTGTAAATTCTATGATTTTCATTTTTTAATGGTTTGAACTTCTTGCCTAAAACTAAATAAGATACAAGAAGCCCTTGTAGTTTAGCAATTTTTCTAATTGCTAAGCTAATTTTCTAATGCTTTAACTATCCAAACAACAAAACTCAATACTCCAACCACTAAGCCAATTCTTATTCGGAATGGTAGTATGGGAACCGGCTTACACTCACATGAGTTGGAGAGCCATCAGTAGATCGCCCTTTTATTTTTATTGGACAAGTAGCTTGCAGATAATTTGTGAATGCGGGGGAAATTTGTTTCTAAGTCCTTATTCTGGTATATTTTCCTACCTGATATCCAATGGGAAATAACGTTGCCAACATAGTGAAGAGTTAACTACTTCGGGTTCTAGCCTTTGCCCTTGGCCTGTGGGAGGTGATATTTTGCCTGAAAGGAGTTTTCTTGTTGACCTGAGTGCTCTTGCCCATGGACAGTCTAACAATGTGACTTACATGCAGTTGTTGGTGCATGCCATATCAGTTCCCACTCTTGAGGAACTAGAGACTCATGGTCAGTTATGCTGGCAATGTGAGGTCAGTCCCCCCAAAAAACTCAAGGCTTCAAAAGTTTAGGTTGACAATATTCAGACTGTCATACATTATATCCAAGAGGAGGTAATGCCATTCAAGACTCCACAGAGCATGGTCTGAACTCCATATTGGTACTCCTCTCAGATTCTGCCCTATGCACCTTTATTTTGGCTGGTTCTAATTTATATCTTTTCACTATAATAAAACTATAATAAAAATATGACAATTTCTTGAATCCTGTGAGTTGTTGCAAAGGTTTTAATTTATTTTAGACATTTTACTTAAAATCAGTTTTAAGTAAAATGAGGATACTCATGAGAATCCTGAAATTTATAGCCAATTGATCTGAATAGGAGATGACTCTGGGTGCCTTTGAACCTGGCATCTGTAACTGAAGTAAGTGTGGTTTTCTGAATATTGTTCCTTCAAACCACATAGTTTATCTAACTCATAATCATGTTCATGATTATTGTAATATGTAAGTGCAGGGTAGTGCTTCATGTTATCACCTAGGTGTACCTATAAGAAAAAGATCTACTTTATTTAAGAAATTTCACTGAATAACTGATTTATAAAGCATTGAGAAACAGAATTCTGCAATTCTTTTTCTTAAAAGCAATATTGTTTTTGAATTTATGCATTAGTGCATTTTAATAACATGTGTTTACCATAGAGATAATTAGAATATGATAATATCTAAGATAAATAAAGTCTGAAAAGAAACAACCATATTTGTGAGCAATTTGAATGACTTCACCTTGGGACACTAGTTAAATTAAAAGCCTATTCAGACTAACTGGCTATAACCTAAAATTCTTTTCTATTGTTCTTAGACACTTTTTAGTTTGATAGTAATCGAATACTCATTCTTATTTTATAGCGATATCTTGATGAAAGATGGGAAAGATCAATTAAACCACAAAATTTGGCAATTTAAAAGTCTATTTTGAATAGAGATAAAATACTTCTTTATTTGAAGCTTTTCCAGGTTTCATTGTGTTCCAAGTTACTAGGGATTAAAAACTCCTATAAAAAAAAAGGGTTGAAAAACCACAAAGATTGCTGATAAATAACTCTATATTGAGTCTAGAGGAAATAGTTATGGTGAGACCAGATGACTGGGGTCCTAGCATGCCTTTATTAATGATTTGGGACAGGCTGTAAAAGCGTTTTAATGAGATTTCTAAGATGCTAAATGAAGGTCTTTCAAACACCACAAAACTGACCAAATTATGGAGCTGGGAATTAGGAACCTGTGATGCAGTTATTTCCAAGGATTCAAGTGGTAACATTCAGGAAGAGGTAATGACAATCATGAGAGCAATTTTCGATTTCCCATAAAAATGTTTGTCTGAGCTTGACTTACTCTTTCATTATGTAGCTAATATATACTTTGGTTAAATTCTGATAATTTTCACAATTGCCAATGAGTCTGATATGTCACTTGAAACCTAATGTCACTGTTAATACTTTATTAATATTTAAAAGTAACAAAATAGGACCTGACAATTTTGGTTTTGAGAAAAATGTCATTGAGCAAATTAATTATTCATCTAGAGCCATTTGATTTCCCTATTTATGAACTCTATAGGTAATGATTTTTGCAATAGCAAACATGTATATTTTGCTATACAGTTTGCATAGAATCTGTATCTAATCTTATAGTTAACATAAATTCCAAGTGTTATATAATTTTTTTTTTACTACTTGTCTTTGATTTTATAACCTTTGAAATCCTTTAAGGCTTATCATCATTTTCCAAGAATAGTGTTGAGAATAATTCTAAATCATTTAGTAAATTGCTGCTTTTATACTTTCTATTCAGTGGCAGTATAGTTGAAAGAGTTAATGTAGCTTCGATTGGTGTCTATTTGCAACCACAGAGTGGCAGGCCCAGGGAGAATATGGCTAAGTGCATGTTTGTGGAGTCAGCTAGTAGCAGCAGGATTTCAGAAAATGACTTAATGCTTTAGTCATGTGCTTCAGTTCCAGGGGTTGGGGCTATTAGAGTGAAGACAATATTCACAGTGTCTTACACCTTCTGAGTGTTCTACATTATGTTATCCTTCCAACTGTGAAATGAATTCTGGGTTGTCCTCAAATCCCAGTAAGTAACTAAAACTGCTCTAATGTAAAGGAGGTAGCAGAGCAGTAATTACCGCACACATTTAAAAATGTACCAAGCTCATTTACTCTGTGTTTTTAAAGTGATACATAGGGTGGCTAAACTGACACTAATTAGTCTCCTGGGTAATGCCACAAGATGGCATGCACAAGGACAAGATTATTGCAATCATAACTTATTTCAAGTCAGGTTTCACAATAGTTTAAAGACTAGGAATAGTGGGTGTGGTACTCAACCCCCAATGTTTGAACAGGGGTTGTAGGATTTTATGGCCAGAATTCAAACTAGATCACTTTAGAGCAGCTCATGAGGTACCACCATGCTGAATCATCAGAAGACATTGGCCGAGGTGTGAACCAGGTGATCTCACAAAGTGCCTTCTGAATGGGGCTGCCAATTATTCCCCACAATGCAGGTTCCCACACAAATTATGATGATTCTCAGTTTGACATGTACAGAGAACTCAAGATATATCTCTGGGTATTTTACAAGTACGAACACGTAAAGTAATCCAGACTCATTTAATATCTAAAATCAGTTCTCTTATTATTTCTGGTTTATATATAAGGAGAATGAGGCACAGTAGCAAGTTATCTGAGCTCACATAGTAGGTATACTGTCATTAATCCAACAATAGTCTTTTTACTCTCTATCACCATTGCATGATGATTTAGGAATTTTAAAATATTTTGCACCTATACTTAAGGTATATGTAGGAAATTTTCAGACTTTGTTTTGACAATCAAACTTAACACAGAAAAATGAGTTGGAGTTGGCATTTTGGGAGAAATAATACCTGGAGATATGCATGACTTCAATACACCAGAGAATGTCACCAGGTTAAAATATATTTTATTAGATTGTAGGTGTTATAGATGAGGTATGTTTGTAGACATTTGGTGTGGTGTGCAGTCCTGGTTCCCTGCAAACATAGAGTTTAAGAAGGTGCTTGAAATTCTTGAAACCATGTTTTGTGGGTACATATTTTGCTTCAAATATCTAATGTTTTGATCAAATTCTCAAAGAATTCTGTCACTTCTGAATAGTGAGCATCCAATCTAAATGTGTTTAGATAGCTTCTTATCTTCATGCTCATGAGTGCCATGACCATACATACCCTTGAATTTGTCCATTTTCACCTTCATTTCATTCCCAGTCTTCTATCCCAAGCCTATCACCCCAGAGGTCCAGACTTTCTACCTTTCTCTCCTTTGCCTACACCTAAGACCTGAGAGCAAAGGCAATTCGGTCTTCTTTGAAACCAGTTCACCCTTCTCTTGGTTTACCAAAGGACTTGCAAATTCAGGACTAATGGCCTGAAGGAGGTTGGCTGGTTTCAGCTTACTTTCTTCTAATTACTCTTCACTCTGCTGAATCTCCATAGTGTATTTTGGTTACCCTGTCTTTTAGAGCCTGAAACTCAGAAAAGTCACCCCTTGTCAGAAGTTGCAAAGAAAAAAACCTGTTATAGTCTCATGATTTTCAATACATATTAACTTATCATTTTTCCCACATACACTGTCATTGCAGGAGCGTTTTCCTCCTTTCCCCTTCCCTTTCAGCAGAGATATAAAAACAAACATATACCAAGTAAGAAAAACCCAAAGGGGAGGGCAAACCCTTCTAGTTTTTTAGATTCTTATTGAAAACACTAACTGAATGTGCTCATCAAGTTTTTCAAGGTCAGAAATCTCAATTTGTTGTTGATTGACTGATTCATTTGGTTTTCATTTTTATTCAGTGACTTGGCATTGTACTAATGACATAGCAATAAATAAGGCAGACCTGTTTTTGCCTCAAATAGCTTTTGCTTTAAACCAAACTTCCATTGGCTCTCTGAACCTCAATACTAAAAGTCTTAAGCATTTAGTAATTTTTTTTTTCCTAAAGTGAACAAAATATTTTAGTTCCATTCCATACAGGGCCATTTATATCTTTGTTCTTATCTTGCTAAGTAGCTCCTAGCAAATTACTTAATATTTCAGCTGCTTCTTAATTGATGAGCAGGTATAGTAAAAAATAATGGTAATACCATATGATTATGACCTGTGGGTTTTGTGTATATGTCTTTGTTTTTTGTTTGTTTGTTTGTTTGTTTTTTGGTACTAGGGAATGAACCCAGGACTTTATCCCTGCTAGGCAAGTGCTCTACCACTGAGTTACATCCCTAGCCCTGTATTATTTTAATGATTAGTAACTATCCTAAAAGCATACAGCACTGAGAGTTCCAGGTAGTAAGGGGACCATTTGAAATCTCATTTCCATCTGGCTGCTTATGCAAACGTTTAACTTGTGTTTTGTCCTCTTTATGTATATTTCCTTTGTGGTTGCAGGCATCCCTGATGCCATTATCTGCTATTTGACTTGAAAATTGAACCTGTCTCTTTGAAATATGTTACACAGTTTAAAAAGTGTAAGCAAACTCTGACATTAAAATCAACTTAAGTAGGAGACAAACAAATGAATATAGATGGGGATACTTTTCTGCTTCCCCCTGGCTCCCTCCCCTGTCTGCCCTTTGGCTGGGATGTGCATCATTTGACAGAGCCATAATTCAGTATATGTTCAAAGGCTACAGATTCAGCAGCAAGCACTTAAATGGTACTGTAAGTGATATCTTAACAACTTCTGTTAGGCTTAAAAATGAATCCTTGTAAAGACTAATATATTGTACAATTTTTTAAAAAGATGAATGGAGAAAATAGCCTGACTTTAATAGAGTGCTCTTCCCATAATAGCTGGAATTTGATTCACCAGCATGCTCACATAATAGTTTTTGCAGTACTTATACTGTAGTTTAAGGGAACTTCTGGTCTCTAGGCCTTAATTAATTGGAATGTGTATTTATTCAACTAAAAAATAAAACATAATAGAATTTCAGTAAGAAAATTACTTTTTTTAAACATTTCTTGAAGAGGAATGTTTGTGGACATAGTCACTCTTGTGAATTTTCCAATACAATGACTATAACTATAGGTATTGACTGCTACAGATACAGGGCCTGGGACAAGTGCTTGTTATGATTGGCAAAGGAGGAGAGCAATGGCATCAGGATGGTTGATTGACTTTTCTTAGTCAAGCTAACCACCAGTTGACAGCATACCATGGTTCTTGTCCAATGCTGTGGTCCTAACTCTCTTAGGGAAGCTTAAAATGAGGTCCTAAAAAGTGTGTAAGAACATGGCAACTGTGGATCTCTGAGACTAAGACTGGACCATTTCTCTAGGGTACACTATAAGACCTGTTCATATAGGCCATTATGTTTTGATGGGGGATTGAATTCAACTTTGGTTAAGTCTATATGCAAAAGGAGATACCAATATAAGACTTCTATTTGCCTTGATCTTCATCAATCTCTTTTAAGTTGTTTTTTAACCTCCAAGAAACTAATCTCTTAAGGGAAACTGAAGCAATAATTGTATTCTGGAATCATGGTATTGTCCAGTTGCGGCCTTGAGATTCCAAGCAGGCCTGTGGAATTTTGTTCTAAGCGTATTATGTGCTTGGATAAAAGAACAAATCAATTTTGAGGTGTTTGTGCATTTCTGAGACATGCAGAACAAATGCAGAAGCAGTGAGGGAGGAGACAGAGTGGATATGCAGAGGAGGAGTCTAGACCCTCTGGATTAACACCTCATCTCTCTCCTGCTTGTGAGAAATGGACACAAAGTAGGATACTGGAGGGAGCAGTGGGTGGATAAATAGAGGAAGTTAGATTTTTTGATTTCTCTGAATGATGTGAACTAGAAAGACTAAATCAACATTAGAGAAAATTCAGAACACACAAGGAAAAGATCTCTGAAATATTAACAGAACAATTGATTTCTATAAGCAGTTTAATTCAATGACTTCAAACTATTGTCCTGACAATTAAGTGCTAATTGGGATGAGTTTAAACTCTGGGATATCTACAATAAGAAAATATATTTTGCCATAAGATTTTTAGGTTCCCTGTTGGACTCACAGGAAACTATTTTTTTTGTTGTTGTTCAACAATAAGTCAACAATATTTATTGAACATTCATTGTACCCAGAACAACATAATACTTCACTACATTTTGTCTGAGAAACTGAATATGGAAGTTTCTAATACACACAGATTCAAGGTTAGTAGCATCAGGGACCTCATTAGGAAGCAGCCTCACTGATTCTGTGGTTCAGCTTTGAGTTTCCAAAGATTGTGTCAGGATGAAGCTTCTTTACATTTTTTGGTGCCTGGATTTCCTTTTCTTGAAGCTAAGTGATAAATCATATCCGACTGAACCAGCTGCATTTTAGCATTGGTTTTTTTTTCTCTTCAACAAAGGCTCAATCTCCACAGGAGGTTTTCTTAATGTGGAGAAACTGCATCAAACTCAAATCATACTTATAATCAAATCTTGGGATTCTGAGCAGAACGGTTTCTGCAAACAATACTTTGTCAGGAAATACATGTGATTGTTTTCTTAAAAGCTTTAGATGGTCAGTTCAAATTTCCCCTCTTTACCCTCCCATCAGTTCTCCTCTACCTCTCCCTGTGCAAATCTTGGCTCCCTATCTACTCCTGTGCTATAGATTAGAACACATATTCTCTGGGGAGAGGGTGTTTATCACTTCTGATGGGTATCTAACATCACGGGAAAGTGGAGAAAGGCAGTCACCATAAGAATGATAATGAATGGTTTTCTAGCATGAAGAGGAAAACAGCTAGCACCGTGCAATTTACTTGAGTCATGTACAACCCTGGCTGTTTGATGTTCAAAAGCCACAGTAGACCTGCCTTTAATCTCAACACTTGTAGGTTTAGCTGCAGTTCTTAGCAGAGCATGAGTTCAAAGGGGAGAAAGGCAATACCCAACAACAACAACAAAATCAAATACATGCTTAGAGGGTCTTAGCAGCCCAGAAGTGCTAAACAGATTGTTTTACATAGAGATGCAGGCGGGGTAACAGCCCATTAGAGAGCAATCCAAGGTAAGAACTATAGCATAGGCAGAAACATGCTGTTTTCGTGCTGCAGATTTATAGTTTGAAACATTATGGGATGAAATATTACAGCCATCTTTAGGGATTAACATGGTAAACCTGTTGTGATGTGAGGAGCACAGACGTCACATGTGTCTTCAGGTCCCAGCCATTCTGAACTTTAAACATAAACATGGGTAGGCATCTTAGATGTGTGGGTTCTGCATTGGATTCTATATTGGTGTAAAGTGCTGGTTCTTTTTTTTTTTTTTCCCCACTACCTAGAATTTTGAAATTGTGCTTTGTCTCTGCAAGAAAATCATAAATATCTTCAGCATCCCTGTATCATTTCTCCATTCCAAATTGACAAATAAGCAAGTTGGAAGAATTTGTTAATCGCAGCAGCTGTTGCATTAATGACTTTTGGGTTAATTTGTTTGGAAACAATTTATGGGGGGATGAGTTATTGTTCTTCATAATAAATTTTCAAATATTCAAATGACATTTTTGGAACAGCTGCATTAGCTAGTCCTTAGAAATTAAGAAATAAATTCTTTTGAGTTACCTTACTCCAGAACTGTTTCTCTCTAGAGTATTTCAGGCAATGAGGTTTGCCACTCAATAAAAGTTAAATCCTTTGGGGAATTGTTTATTCTCTCATAGTATAAGTTTAACTATATGACTATTCTAGAAGTTACAGGAATGCAATTAGGTCAGTATTTTAGGTAGATCCAGAAGTATTTTTTTAAACAAGAGAAAAGTTGTCAGTATTTTTCTTACTATGTGGGTTTGAGAATAGCTAGTCATGTGTTGCTGCATTCTTGGCCATGAGTTATGGCCAATCATGGCCTGTGCACATGAGGAAGGCTCTCTTCTCTCCAAAGTTGGCCAATAGAAGCATGAGGCATCCATCTTCTAAGCCCATGGATAAAATAAAGAAAGAGGTCACTATATTGACAAAACTCCCATTCATACAATGTTATTTTGAATATTTCAATTAAATAACTTGACTGGAAAAAAAAAAACTTCCTTTTTGTCTTGAGTTATCTAGGTTTTCATCATACATCAGATTCTTTTGTTGACCATTTTTGGCATTTTATTTAGATGAGTATGTCAAGAAAGCTACTTCTGGTTTAGGTAGAAACCCAGACTTCATTTCAGAGTTTTGGACTTAAGGACAAACTATATCAGATGTCAGCCCTGGATGCAGGGCAAATCACTTCATATGTTTCTAAGCTTTAGTTTACTCATGGACCAAACAAAAGCTTGTTTCCCACAACATGACTGTGAAAGTTAAAAGCACAATAAAAATGTAAAGCTTTTTTATTGTATCCTCTGGGACTTGCTAGCTCACATAAGATAATTTAAAATAAAAGTTGCTATAGCTATAAAAATTAAGTTTTATACTGATTAATCTCATTCCAGTTCATATTTTAATCCATAAGGTCTGAATTTCATATTATGGTTTTTATAACTTGTTACTATTAAATAAATGCCTTCATTTACTTACCAATTCACTCATTTATTACACATTTATTATTTATTCACCCATCAACCCATTCATTCCTTACCCATTCATTATATTCCCACAAAATGTGAAAGGTACTTAAAGTGAGGAGATGAAGATGATAAAGTTCTTGCCTTTGTGTGAAGACTACATCAAAGTGAGTAATTACAATGTGATAGGTATTATGACATGGTGTATGGCAGAGTATATTCTTAAAAGAGAGAGATGAGAACTCTGGGCAGAGGAGTGGGGAAGGAAGGATGGGGTACGAAACAGGCTTTCTTAAGGGTTCTTGTTTTCTAGCATTCATATGTATAAATGTGAACTTCAAAAGCATATAAAAGTGATTGACTATCTGGGGATGCTGGAGACTTCAGAACAAGGAAAAATAGCTCCAAGAATGCTTTATGGGAGTCCCATTACCTCCCTTGCTTGTGTTGAATACTTTATATATACTAGCTCATTCTATTATCATGGGGCAGTAGTGTCTGCTGGTTAAATGTAGACATTTTTAAAACCCTACAAGCCTGCATTTTTTAACCTACTTTCTCAGAATTTGCTAGTTATATTACTGAAGATATATAATCTCCAAACCTTCTCATCTATACAGGAGTCATAAACATACAAGTTCTTAGAAAAGTTGGCATGAAGCTTAGTTAAGTTGTACATAAAGCAATCAATGTAGTGCCCAGCACATAGTGAACACTCAACATACAGTGCAACAGACAGTTAGTTGTTCTTGCTGGGACAATAGTGATACTAACAAGAACAGCAGTGGTAGAAGCAATGGTAGCAATACAAATATATGAGGTTCGTACCATCTGTCCCTTTTGAAATAAAGGGGCATCTAGTTTCAGGAAACTCCATTAAGGATCCTCCCCAATGCCAGTGGTGACAGAGCCATAATTACAACCCAGTGCTATTTCACTCCAAAGCCCAAACTCTTAAATACTAAAGGAAGGTAAGATCAAGCCGGTTCTGGGAGGAGTGGGAATATGGCAGCAGAAATGAAGATGAATACTTTATATCTGAAGGCTCAGGTTGCCCTACTATGCTAATTGGAGAAAGAATATCCATATTTTTGAAATATATTTTGAAATCTTTATCCATATCATATTCTTGTAAAGCATAGGAATTTGAACATGAAGAACTATTTCATTTTTTCTTTTTTGAGGTGCTAAGGATTAAAAACAGGGCCTTGGACATGCTACGTATTCTACCTCTAAGCTACATTTCTGACCCTATGAATAATTATTTCCAATGGTATTTTAGTTCAGTTTTTTCACTGCTGTGACCAAAAGACCTGACAAGAACAACATAGAGGAGGAAAAGTTTATTTAAGGCTCACGATGTCAGAGGTCTCAGTTCAAAGATGGCCAACCCCATTGCTCTGGGCCCAAGATGAGGCAGAACATCATGGAAAATAAGAAGGAGAGAGAGAGAGAGAGTGCAAAGGCAAGCTCCCTTCACCATGGACAAAATAAAACTCCCAAAGGTACACCCTGGTGGCCACCTCCTCCAGTCACTTCTCACCTTCCTACAGTTACCACCCAGTTAATGCATATCGATGGCTTAATCCATTGATTATGTCACAACTCACAATCCAACCTTTCCACCTCTCAACAATTCTTGCATTGTCTCATACATGAGCTTTTGGAGGACAGCACATATCCGAATCATAAATTATAAATGCAGAGCTGGTGTAAATCAGATGTAAAAAAGCAGTTTGTATGTGTTTTTCAACAGCCAGGTTTATTTCGATGAAGAAGTTTTGTGAGTTCACTTTATTGTATCCTAAATCCTGAAATTAGGGTCCAACATTTTTTGGCATGATACCTCTCAGACTGTTCTAGAGCAAATATGTCATTATTGATGGAGGTATTGTTCCCTACCTATGCTAGGCTTAACAACTTTGTTAGCAATAGTGCTCCCCTGTAGGACTCCTGCTCCAATACCTTGGAGCACAGTTTTGTAGAGCAATATATTTCTTAGGGGTTGGGATGGTTTCATTATGGGGTGATCATGGGCTTTGTGCTGATAAACCAATGTTTATGGACTAGTAGCTCCTCTTTTTCATAGCTTCAGTTTCCTCATTTAGAAAAGAAGATATTACCTATATTATTGGGTTGATATAGTCATAAAAAGTAAGTGGTTGTTTTCATTATAAATTGTATATTCAAGTTTTCTTCTTTCATGCCAGAGAGGCTGAGGGACATGGAACTTGCTATGAAAACTTGCTATATCAGAGGTATTCTTAAAAATCTAGCATTCTACTCCTTTTCCAAAGAGGATAACAGCCTGTCAAATATCTCTTCACCTAGAAATAGTCACCTGTGAAAGATACAGCTTTCTGACCCAGATGGCAAAATTTGACCTTTCCTCTTTTAAGAGCATCCTTCCGGCTCTGAAGCACTCAGCTTCTGCTTTGCACACCTCTCCACTCACTTATAAGTGACATACCCGATTACTGGCACATTCTATCTGGCACTGAGACTCTCCTCTGACCACACTCCACAAGCTATGTCCTTACTCTTTTTTCTTTGCCTCGTCATTACGGTTAGGTGCCCATGTCAGACTGTAGTTGGACTTTGTACTGTATTTGTCTTTGTTGTCACATTTGCCCCATCTTTTGCTTGCTTCCTTACCTGTACGGTCTCCACTTCATTCCCTCCATGCCACAAGGCCAACAGTATGCTGTGGGTGCCCTCTCTGGGGAGCCAACAAGAATTGCTGCTATCAGTATTGTGAATGCCTAGGTTGAGTGAGAAAGTATCATTTTACCATGAAACACTTGAAAATCCACAGGAGAATGATAATACTTATATAAAAAAGTGGGAAATGTACCTCAGGACAGTGATATTACTTTAAAATGTATCTTCAGGAAGGTAAACCAAAAACAAATGCATTTTAATGGTTGATTTTATCTTGATAACTCATGCTGTTATGCAGAAAACATTGATACTATTAAGGGTAGTTAAACATCACTGTGGGCTGATCTGGCTGACAGAGCATTACTATCAGGTATGAACGAAAACAATGATTGCTTTGATTGAGGATAGCATTGCCTCTACTTACTACATCTTGTAGAGCTAGTGTGTGTGAATGGCATCTATGGACACACACATAGTCACTCATGCATAAATATGCTTAGTGGGTCTCATCAGAGAAAATATTGCCCCATCTGGGAAATGCAAATATAAATAAGAAACAAATTCCTCTCAACAGTGTTACATGGAGTTTAGTCTGAGAGATATTCTAATCTACACAGTATAGAAAATTACGTGCCACCCCACCCCCAAAATATGTAACAAATAAAATGATACAGGATTTCAAAGAAGAGTAGATTTCAAATCACTTTTATTTGAGAATATCATATTATTTAAAAACAACTATCATTTTTTTTCCCTCACAATTCTGCAATTTGAACAGGGTTCAACAGGGGCAATGTGTCTCTGTTTCAAGAGGTGTTGGCTGGGGTTGCTTGGCTGAGGCCAGAGGATCCAAAATGTCTTTTCCCACATATCTGGAATTTTATTTGGGGTATTCAGGGGTGACTGAGCCCTTCTCTCTTGCATGCCAAAGTATGGCCTCTCTAGCAGGTTGCTCGTACTTCTTTACATGGTTGCGGAGTCAAAAGAGGTGAAAGCAGAAGTTGCAGTCCTTATAAGGTCTAGGCCCAGGCCCAGATCTGACTAAGTGTCACTCCAGACACTTTTTTTTTTTTTTTGGTAAAAACAAGTCACAAGAGTGGGCCATATATCATAGAGAAGAAATAGCATGTGTATACAGGTGTGAGAAGAATTATTGGAGCTGTCATAGTCTATTTTGTGTTACTATAACAGAATACTACAGACTGGGAAGTTTAAAAAGAAAAAAACAACATTTCTTACAGTTCTAGTCCAACATTCAGGTGTTGGCATCTGGCAAGGGCCTTCTTACTATTCTTTTCATGGCAGAAGGCAACCCATGGCAAGATGGAGGAAGTATGTAAGTTCAGATCTCTCTTTTCATGAAGCCACTAATCAGATCACAGGTGCGATTGTGACCTCATCTAACCCTATTTAACTTTCAAGCCCCATCTCCAAGTACTATCAACATATGAATTTGAGGATTAAGTTTCTAACACAGGGAATTTGGGGGACACAGTCAAACTATAGCGAGGACCATCTTTGGAAATAATGTGCCACACTGGAGTTGATAAAATTTGTATAATGAGGGTATATGAAAGTGAAGAAAGAATAAAGTAGGATAAAGTAGGCTAAGAAACAGCTGAGAAGCAGGAAAGCATATGAATGATAATTGCTGAATTTGTTTGCAATCCAGACTCTGAAGGTCGATTGGAGACTGATCCCAGAGACTAGTCTATATGTAGCTGAGGAGTATCTTCCATTTCCATGTTCCTCATGAAAGTTTATGCACAGTCTCCTCCTGCCCATTTTTGGTGTCCATTTGCTTCATATCAGCCTATGTTTGGTCATATAGAACTCAAGGAATTTGAAAGCAGAAAAAGGAAAAGCCAAATTAGAGACAGAACAGTATTTCTCACAGGTAATAGGACACATTATCATTCTGAAGATCAGAAAACTTGATAATTTATAAAGCCTTTTTACAACACGGATGTAGTCCTACAGGCTCCCTATACCTAATTAATATTCTCTGTAAGGCTGAAGTTTATAACAAAATGGATACAACTTCATTAAACAAACTGTAAAAGGCACTTAAGAGAAACTTATAACATTATTTTTAAAATATAGAAATTTTATGTCAATAACCTAAACTCTGTTTGAAAATAGTTCATTTACAGCCTGTCTATTCCTGTTGCTCAATACTGAAAGGTTCAGTCATAGGGTCTATAGGCTTGCTGGAGTCTTCCTGAGAGAGCATTGATATTGGACAAATTTTCAACGTTTTTGTTTTGTGTAGTAATTTGTAATAAAATTTGAAGAAGAGCAAACCTCTTGTAAATAATAATAAAAAGGACATAACTAAATTGTAAACCGGATAAAGGAAACAAATAGACAAGTCACAGAAGAAACAAGTTATAAAACAAAATGATATAAAACAAACAGATATTCATTAAGGAATAGTAAAATAATTACCCACCACTTTTCATTGAATTACAGAAATTAAAATTATGAAAATAGCCATAACTATGAAAGATGTCAGTAAAATGGCTCTGCTCTGTATGAATGTAAATTACTACACAGATTTTAGGATATATACCCTATTACCCAGTGATTTCATACCTTGAGATTTATTCTAAGGAATATGAGCACTAGTTTTTCAGAGTATAAGAATGAGAATATTTCTTGCAAACATGGTTTGTGGTGGTTAAATATAATAATGACCTTAAAGCCCACTGATGAAGAAATTGTTGAAAAAATTGTGTTATATCCACGCCATAGAAAATTTTAAGATTTAAAACAATGAGTCAGAAACACATTAATTGACTTAGAAGTATTTCCATAATATATTTAAAGAAAAGCAAGTTGAATAAAGAAGTCTATGGCATGATTTCTTCTTTGAAAACTACCCCAAATATTCTACTTTTATGAGTATGGGTGTTTTATGTGACTTTTTAATCATAGAGAACATCTTGGAAAGTTGGAAGGGGTGGTGTGGGAAATGAAAGAAAGAGGTAAAAAATAAATAGTAAAGCTTGATAACTCACAAGTGAAAATATTTTTAAAAAATATGTGCAGGTACATAAAGTCTCAAAATAGAGGATAATGTTTGCTATGAGTTCCCATTATAGTAATGGTGCCTGCAAAAATAATAAAGATTAATTAAAATAACATAAACGTCTTTTGAAGTAGAAAATGCCACATGTCCCAACTAAAATAAGGACTCCTCATCTACTAATTCGTAACCATTCTTTTTCTAATGGAAAATAATGTAATTGCACTGTCAAAACTCAATAAATTAAATGGCATGGAACAAAAATGAGTTTTATTCTGAGACCTTTAAACCAACTCAGAGGTGAGTACCAATTTCTCCTGAATCCTTCAAAAAGATAATCAATGCATAGCCAAGAAGGTAGATGAATAGATACCCAAATATATATACACACACACATATCCCCCTTCTATACCTGAGTAGTAGTTCTACTTACTACTTTTTTCCTTTAATAATATATTGTAGAAATTGCATGCAAAGAAAGTAACACTACAATACTATTTCCATGCACATTCTTTGTTATAAAATTAACAAGGATTAAACAGATGGTTGAGAGAAGGAAGAAATATCAGACTGACCCCTTTTAGCTCCTCATGTGGACAATTGGAGTATAGAGGGATTGCCATGACCAAGCAAAGATAATGAATAAAAAACATCTAGTTCTCACAGCCAAATATTTTCAATACCCCACAGATATTTGCTACTGATAAAATATGGTGATATATTATATATAAAATTATATATAATTTTTTTATTTATTTTGAGATGGAGGCTCTCACTTTGTTGCTCAGATTGGCCTTAAACTTCAAGGATGAAGTGATCCACCAACCTCAGTTTTTCAAGTTGATAAGAAGTTTTTAGAATTCTACCATTAGAAAGAATATTTGGACATTCACATAGGGAGAGGGAAATGCTACAGACAGGGCATGCACATTCCTGTGATTTCCTTGATTCAACCTCTCGGGGAGCCCTTGCCATCTTTGGATACTTTAGTCCATCTTTCCTATCACTTATATAAGTGAGTTACATGTGGAAAAAGCAAAAAAAGAGATAAAGACCTTATGATTGTACATGAAGCTGATTTTGCCGTAAACATGGCCTTCCCATTACTGTTAGGTAGTTTGCTTTTAATCTCAAGATTTTTTCTAGATCTTTGATTATATAATGTTAATCAAATGTTTAAGCATAAACCTGAGCTATGACCAAATTATAAAACCTACCAGGATAGTTTTAGCTTTTTTTTTTCTACACAGCTGGTCTTATTATTTGATAACTTAGAACGACTAAGAGATATGAAAAAGTTTTGTGTTCATTTTTTTTTCCACAAGCAGGTAAGAAGGACTTCATGAAAAAGACTGGATTGCAGATAGTTCTCTTTTTGTGGATTTGTTGTTACATATTCACACATATATACAATATAACAATATAATTTGGCCAATATCATATGGCAATAACTCTTAAAATTTTATCTTTGGAAATTCTATGGAATTTCCAAAGCTGAAATAAGCCTTGGGGGAAAGTGATACCTACCACAGAGATGTAAAAATATAATTTGAAGAGTGAAAGCAAGAAGTAAATAAAGCAAGATTATTAATGAAAACAGTGATGTTTTATTGAATGCCTATGATGCATCACAAATTCAGTTGAGGTTTTATATAGACTGTCTTTAGTATTTACTCTGCAGGAGGAGTATTATTATCCTAGTTTTATAGAAATGTAAAAAAAATGAAGCCTAGTAAGGTTTAATAATGTGGGAGAACTCAAAACAGCCACAGTATAGGAAATTCAGAATTTGTGTTTACATCTGCTTGACTATAAAGGGCATGATATTTTTAGGATGTCCATGCTATGTGCGTAAGGTAAAGAAAGTTTATAAAGCAAGGAAGGCTCAGCAATGTTAGTGCACTGAGAGGTTAAGAGGTCCCAGAAATGAACTTGTATGCAAGACAGATATAGAGTTGGCGGGAGTCAGCCTCACCAACTGGCTTACATAGGATAGCATCTTCACTTCAACCAAAAGAGTAATGCAGAGGAGGCAAGTTACAGAAAACATATAGTAGGTAAATTCTAATTAGTAAAGCATGTTATGTAGATTCTTCTGGTGCTCTCCCATGACTGAAAAGGGTCTAACAGTATGTTAGTGATCAATCAAGCTCTGTCCCTCTTTGCAGAGAGGGGAAGAGAGAGCCTTTGTAAATGCATTTTGTTCTTTTGGGTAAACAGAGGGAAGGCAGAGAAATTTTCTTTTGTCTACTTCTTTTCAGTCGCTTTCAAAATAACCCTTATGCCAAAATGGCATATTTGGGAATGGTATATTCTGTCACCCTCCATTAATCAAGGCAGAGAAATAAGGCAATGACTAGATAATAATATGGGGTCAAGAAAGGATTTTTGGTTTTATGCTTTGTTGATAAGAATGATCCACTAGAGGAAAGAAATGATAATATAAAAGAGAATCATCATAGGATCCAAGACCTTGAGTAGGTGGGCTGGGTGGAGACAGGAACTGTGATGGCTTATAGGGACAGTAGCAGACAACCTGAGCACGGATCCAGGCAGGAGGGTCATTTTAGCCCTTCTCTAACTTTTTTTGTTCTCTGTGAAATAAACAAAGTTATCCAGTGAGCAGCAGGAGAAAGGAAGTCTAATGAAGAGTCCAGGAGTGAGTTGCACTGAATCCACTGCATTCTTTATTCTGTTCTGAAAAATCACAGTATAAAGTTCAAGGCTGCCATGGAGGAAGCACAGCCCCAGGAACAGAGATAAAGGCTGAAGTCTGTAGTCCTGAAATAAGAAAATCCTAAAAATGCCTGGAGATCGTTTCTATAGGCATTGATACGAGTGATGTAAAGTAACATGAGAAACCAATCTCAAAATGTACAAATCATCCTAGATCCTGATGGTTAAGCACCCCAGGGTATCAGGCAGGAGTGGAACTTGCTGATCATAGGAGCTTGATAGCTGTGAGATTCCCAAGTTTGTGTTTCCATACATGAAACATAGATAAAATAGTATATGTTCATGAGTTCTGAAGCTTTGTAGAATGAGTGGTGAGGTAAGAGAATTAGGAGGGTTCTGGTGATAAGTGAGAAAATGCACATTTCTCTAAGTAAAGTGATAAAATGGGAAATTCAAAGGAAATACAGCTGTAGGATAAAAACAAGATCTGATAAAATGTGAGACTAAAAACTTGTGGCTACAAGTCTGTATTTATAATCTTTCAGACAGTGTTCTATAAATACATCACAAGTCAGGCATTTACTTATGTTTTTATTCATTCATACATTTAAAAAGCCACATTATAGAAATACGTAAAATTAGTTTATTACAATTACATGCACAAAACCTACAATGTGTCTGGTGCAAAGACCTTTGCATTTAATTCATTTAATTGTAACAACAACTCTATGACATATATACCATTGTACCCATTTTATAGGTGAGAGAACTAAAGCATAGAGCCCTTTTAGGATTGCACACTTAGCAATAGATGGGGCTAGGATATAAATCCAGACAGGGTCTAACTCTTAGCCCTCTGTCATACTGTGCTATTTTCTAGTTATAAACATTCATATAATAAATATATTAAAATAAAAGCCCTAAATGAAAAGATAGACATAGGAAGCAGAGAGAAATAATTGTGCCAGTACCTTAGTATAAAGCTACTAGATTAATCTCTCGAATTTCTCTGCACTCATTGTGAAAACAGAAATATAATATGCAAATCTGCATATTGAGTATGCCTGCTGCCTTTAGATCAATTACATTAAGAACCATTTTGCAATGACCCATGATAGGTGTTAGTGGCCAAATTGTAACCCCATAAACAGGGATGTAAACAGACTGTTTTTGTTATAAGCAGGATCTTTTTTTATTTTTATTTTTTTTTTTCTTTTTTTTTTAAATTTTTTATTGTGGGTTGTTCAAAACATTACAAATTTCTTGACATATCATATTCCACACTTTGATTCAAGTGGGTTATGAACTCCCACCTTCACCCCATACACAGATTGCAGAATCACATCAGTTACACATCCATTGATTTACATATTGCCATACTAGTGTCTGTTGTGCTCCGCTGCCTTTCCCATCCTCCACCCTCCCCCTCCCCACCTCTCCCCTCCCCTCCCGTCCTCTCTCTCTACCCCCTCCACTGTATAACCCTGAGGGTCTCCTTCCATTACCATGCAATTTCCCTTCTCTCTCCCTTTCCCTCCCACCTCTCATCCCTGTTAAATGTTAATCTTCTTCTCCTGCTCTTCGTTCCTACTCTGATCTTAGTTACTCTCCTTATATCAAAGAAGACATTTGGCATTTGTTTTTTAGGGATTGGCTAGCTTCACTTAGCATAATCTGCTCTAATGCCATCCATTTCCCTGTAAATTCTATGATTTTGTCATTTTTTAATGCAGAGTAATACTCCATTGTGTATAAATGCCACATTTTTTTTATCCATTCGTCTATTGAAGGGCATCTAGGTTGGTTCCACAGTCTTGCTATTGTGAACTGTGCTGCTATGAACATCGATGTAGCAGTGTCCCTGTAGCATGCTCTTTTTAGGTCTTTAGGGAATAGACCAAGAAGGGGAATAGCTGGGTCAAATGGTGGTTCCATTCCCAGCTTTCCAAGAAATCTCCATACTGCTTTCCAAATTGGCTGCACCAATCTGCAGTCCCACCAGCAATGTACAAGTGTACCCTTTTCCCCACATCCTCGCCAGCACTTGTTGTTGTTTGACTTCATAATGGCTGCCAATCTTACTGGAGTGAGATGGTATCTTAGGGTGGTTTTGATTTGCATTTCTCTGACAGCTAGAGATGTTGAGCATTTTTTCATGTACTTGTTGATTGACTGTATGTCCTCCTCTGAGAAGTGTCTGTTCAGGTCCTTGGCCCATTTGTTGATTGGGTTGTTTGTTCTCTTATTGTCTAATTTTTTGAGTTCTTTGTATACTCTGGATATTAGGGCTCTATCTGAAGTGTGAGGAGTAAAGATTTGTTCCCAGGGTGTAGGCTCCCTATTTACCTCTCTTATTGTTTCTTTTGCTGAGAAAAAACTTTTTAGTTTGAGTAAGTCCCATTTGTTGATTCTAGTTATTAACTTTTGTGCTATGGGTGTCCTATTGAGGAATTTGGAGCCCGACCCCACCGACTGTAGATCGTAGCCAACTTTTTCTTCTATCAGACGGCGCGTCTCTGATTTGATATCAAGCTCCTTGATCCATTTTGAATTCACTTTTGTGCATGGCGAGAGAAAGGGATTCAGTTTCATTTTCTTGCATATGGATTTCCAGTTTTCCCAGCACCATTTGTTGAAGATGCTATCCTTCCTCCATTGCATGCTTTTAGCCCCTTTATCAAATATAAGATAGTTGTAGTTTTGTGGATTGGTTTCTGTGTCCTCTATTCTGTACCATTGGTCCACCCGCCTGTTTTGGTACCAGTACCATGCTGTTTTTGTTACTATTGCTCTGTAGTATAGTTTGAAGTCTGGTATCGCTATACCGCCTGATTCACACTTCCTGCTTAGCATTGTTTTTGCTATTCTGGGTCTTTTATTTTTCCATATGAATTTCATGATTGCTTTCTCTATTTCTACAAGAAATGCCGTTGGGATTTTGATTGGCATTGCATTAAACCTATAGAGAACTTTTGGTAATATCGCCATTTTGATGATGTTAGTTCTGCCTATCCATGAACAGGGTATATTTTTCCATCTTCTAAGATCTTCTTCTATTTCTCTCTTTAGGGTTCTGTAGTTTTCATTGTATAAGTCTTTCACCTCTTTTGTTAGGTTGATTCCCAAGTATTTTATTTTTTTTGAAGATATTTTGAATGGAGTGGTTGTCCTCATTTCCATTTCAGAGGATTTGTCGCTGATATACAGGAATGCCTTTGATTTATGCGTGTTGATTTTATATCCTGCCACTTTGCTGAATTCATTTATTAGCTCTAATAGTTTCTTTGTAGAGCCTTTTGGGTCTGCTAGGTATAGAATCATATCATCTGCAAATAGTGATAATTTAAGTTCTTCTTTTCCTATTTTTATGCCTTTAATTTCTTTCGTCTGTCTAATTGCTCTGGCCAGCGTTTCGAGAACTATGTTGAACAGAAGTGGAGAGAGAGGGCATCCCTGTCTTGTTCCAGATTTTAGAGGGAATGCCTTCAGTTTTTCTCCATTCAGAATGATGCTAGCCTGAGGCTTAGCATAGATTGCTTTTACAATATTGAGGTATGTTCCTGTTAGCCCTAGTTTTTCTAGAGTTTTGAACATAAAGGGATGCTGTACTTTGACGAATGCTTTTTCCGCATCTATCGAGATGATCATATGGTTCTTATTTTAAAGTCTATTGATGTGGTGAATAACATTTATTGATTTCCGTATATTGAACCAGCCTTGCATCCCAGGGATGAATCCTACTTGATCATGGTGTACAATTTTTTTGATATGTTTTTGTATCCGATTCGCCAGAATTTTATTGAGGATTTTTGCATCTAGGTTCATTAGAGATATTGGTCTGTAGTTTTCTTTCTTTGAAGTGTCTTTGTCTGGTTTAGGTATCAGGGAGATGTTGGCCTCATAGAATGAATTTGGAAGTTCTCCCTCCTTTTCTATTTCCTGAAGTAGCTTGAAAAGTATTGGTATTAGTTCTTCTTTAAAGGTTTTGTAAAATTCTGCTGTATACCCATCCGGTCATGGGCTTTTCTTAGTTGGTAGTCTTTTTATGGTTTCTTCTATTTCCTCAATTGATATTGGTCTGTTTAGGTTTTCTATATCCTCCTGACTCAATCTAGGCAGATCATATGACTTAAGAAATTTATCTATGCCTTCACTATCTTCTAATTTATTGGAGTATAAGGATTCAAAATAGTTTTTGATTATCTTCTGTATTTCTGAAGTGTCTGTTGTGATATTGCCTTTTTCATCCCGTATGCTAGTAATTTGAGTTCTCTCTCTTCTTCTCTTCGCTAGCATCACTAAGGGTCTGTCGATTTTGTTATTTTTTCAAAGAACCAACTTTTAGTTTTGTCAATTTTTTCAATTGTTTCTTTTGTTTCAATTTCATTAATTTCAGCTCTGATTTTAATTATTTCTTGCCTTCTACTTCTTTTGCTGTTGTTTTGCTCTTCTTTTTCAAGGATTTTGAGATGAAGTATGAGATCATTTATTTGTTGGTTTTTTCTTTTTTTAAGGAATGAACTTCAAGCAATGAATTTTCCTCTTAGAACTGCTTTCAATGTGTCCCATAGATTCCGATATGTTGTGTCTGTGTTTTCATTTATCTCTAAGAATTTTTAAATTTCCTCCTTGATATCTTCTATAACCCATTGATCATTCAGTAACCTATTGTTCATTCTCCAAGTGATGTATGCTTTTTCCTTCCTTCTTTTATCGTTGATTTTCAGTTTCATTCCATTATGATCAGATAGGATGCATGGTATTATCTCTACTCCTTTATATTGTCTAAGAGTTGCCCTGTGACATAATATATGATCTATTTTTGAGAAGGATCCATGTGCTGCTGAGAAAAAAGTGTAACTGCTTGATGTTGGGTGGTATACTCTATATATGTCAATTAGGTCTAGGTTATTAATAGTGTTATTGAGTTCTATAGTTTCCTTATTCAACTTTTGTTTGGAAGATCTGTCCAGTGGCGAGAGAGGTGTGTTGAAGTCTCCCATGATTATGGTATGGTGGTCTATTAGACTCTTGAACTTGAGAAGAGTTTGTTTGACGAACATAGCTGCACCATTGTTTGGGGCATAAATATTTATGATTGTTATGTCTTGTTGGTGTATGGTTCCCTTAAGCAGTATGTAGTGTCCCTCTTTATCCCTTTTGATTAACTTTGGCTTGAAATCTATTTTATTTGATATGAGTATGGACACTCCTGCTTGTTTCCGAAGTCCATATGAGTGATATGATTTTTCCCAACCTTTCACCTTCAGCCTATGTATGTCTTTTCCTATCAAATGCGTCTCCTGTAGGCAGCATATTGTTGGGTCTTGTTTTGTGATCCATTCTACTAGTCTGTGTCTCTTAATTGGTGAGTTTAAGCCATTAACATTTAGGGTTATTATTGAGATATGGGTTGTTCTTCCAGCCATATTTGTTTATTTCTGTTACTAAACATGGTTTGTTTTCCTCTTTGATTATTCCCCCCCCCCTTTACTGCCCTACCTCCCACTGTTGGTTTTCATTGTTATTTTCCATTTCCTCTTCCTGTAATGCTTTGGCGAGGATGTTTTGAAGAGATGGTTTTCTAGCTGCGAATTCTTTAAACTTTTGTTTATCGCGGAAGGTTTTAATTTCATCTTCCATCCTGAAGCTTAATTTTGCTGGATACACAATTCTTGGTTGGAACCAATTTTCTTTCAGTGTTTGAAATATGTTATTCCAGGATCTTCTAGCTTTCAGAGTCTGTGTTGAAAGATCAGCTGTTATCCTGATTGGCTTACCCCTAAATGTAATCTGCTTCCTTTCTCTTGTAGCTTTTAAAATTCTCTCCTTATTCTGTATGTTAGGCATCTTCATTATAATGTGTCTAGGTGTGGATCTCTTATGATTTTGCACATTCGGCGTCCTGTAGGCTTCTAGGATTTGGGATTCTGTCTCATTCTTCAAGTCTGGGAAGTTTTCTCTTATTATTTCATTGAATAGACTGCTCATTCCTTTGGTTTGGAGCTCTGTACCTTCCTGTATCCCAATGACTCTTAAGTTTGGTCTCTTAATGTTATCCCGTATTTCTTGGATGTTCTGCTCATGGTTTCTTAACAGTCTTGCTGAGCTGTCTATGTTCTTTTCCAGTTGAAATACTTTGTCTTCATTGTCTGATGTTCTATCTTCTAAGTGTTCTACTCTGCTGGTAGTATTCTCCATTGAGTTTTTAAGTTGGTTTATTGCTTCCTGCATTTCTAGGATTTCTGTTTGTTTGTTTTTTATAACCTCTATCTCCCTGTATAGTTGATCCTTTGCTTCCTGGATTTGTTTGCGTAATTCATTGTCGAAGTGATCTTTCATTGTCTGATTTTGCTGTTTAATGTCTTCCTTGATACTCCAGATCATCTGAAGCATGTATATCCTGAATTCTTTATCTGACATTCCATCTGCTGCAGCTGTTACCTCTTCTAAAGTTGCGTTGACCTGCATTGCTTCTGGTCCTTTCTTTCCTTGTCTTTTCATACTGCTTGCGTATGTTTCCTGCAGGCGCGGGCGGCGGCTCTGCTCTCTCCTTATTCCAATTGGGGTGTCGTGGCTACCACGCCGGCATGTCACTGGGCCTGTTCTGGGCGCTGGTGGCAGCTCTGTTCTGCCCCTACTCCAATTGGGGTGACGAGTGTACCACGCCGGCAGGCCACCGGGCCTCATCCGTCGGTCGGTTGCAGGTTTGCCTATCCTGCAGGCGCGAGCTGCGGCTCTACTCTGCCCCTACTCCAAATGGGGTGACGTGTTTGTCATACCGGCAGGCCACTGGGCCTGTCCCGCTGGTCGGTCGAAGTTCTGCCCACCTTTCGGGCACGGGTGGAGGCTCTGCTCTGCCCCTACTCCAATTGGGGTGTCGTGACTACCCCGCCTGCAGGTCGCTGGGCCTGTTCCTGGCACGGGCGGCGACTCTGCTCTGCCCCTACTCCAATTAGGGTGGTGTGTGTACCACGCCGGCAGGCTCCTGGGCCTGATCCGCCGGTCTGTTGCAGGTCTGCCTTCCTTGGAGGCGCGGGCGGCGGATCTGCCCTGCCCCTCCTACCACGCCTGCGGACCCCTGGGCCTGATCTGCAGGTTGGTCACAGGTCTGCTCACCCTGCGGGCACGGGTGGGGTGGCGGTTCCGCTCCGCCCCCACTCCAATTCGGGTCACGTGACCACCACACCGGCAGGGCCTGATCCGGGCGTGGGAGAAGGATCTGCTCTGCCCCTACTCCAGTTGGGGTGACGTGTGTACCACACTGGCAGGCCACTGGGCCTGACTTGCCAGGCTGTCACAGGTCTGTTTACCTTGCAAGCGCGAACGGCGGCTCTGCCCTGCCCCTCCTACCACGCCCATGTACCACTGGGTCGCGGGTCTGCCCACCTTGCGGGTGCGGGTGGCGGCTCCGGTCTGCCCCCTCTCCAATTGGGTCACGCGGTCACCACGCTGGCGAGCCGCTGGGCCTGCTCCGGGCGCTGGCGGCGGCCCGGCTCCTCCCCTCTGGCTTGACGACAAATTGAGGAGACTCGGGTGTCTGTGCCTCACCCCCCCCTACCAGGAGACCAACTGTTTATGTCGCCGCTGGTATTGATGAAGTTCTCTCCTCCGCCGCTTTCTGATGACATCAGATCTCTGCCATGTTGGTATCCTATGCGAATGGCAGCATTTCGTTCCCCTTGCCGGGCAACCAAAGCAACGGGTGAGTCCTGACCGGCCCTCAGCAGGACCCGGACCGAGAAGCAGTTTCCGCGGGCTCCTAGCCCCGGGCCAGGGAAGTTCCGGGAGCCGGAACTCGGCCGCTCCGTGCTCGGTGTAAGCTCCTATAAGTGTAGGCTCCAAGAAGCAGTCCCTGCGGGCTCAGTTCCGGGAGCCGGAATTCAGCCGCTTAGTGCTTGGTGTATGCTCTGATAGGAGCAGGGTCCAAGAAGCAGCCTCCGCAGGCTCCGCAGCCCTGGGCCAGGGCGGTTCCGGGACGGTTCCGGGAGCCGGAACTCGGCCGCCCCACGCTCGGTGTTCGCTACGATAAGATCAGGTTCTAAGAAGCACCCAGGCACTGAACCCTAGCAATCTGTCTGCAAGCCGCAGGCGAATTGCAGCCTGAAATTACCTGTTCTATGGCTGAATGAGCTGCGGTCAGTCGAAAACAGGGATGGTGACGTCAGCTTTCCAACATGGTGGCTGCTGGCCTCCTCTGTGGTCTGACCGGTGTGGAGAACCGAGATGGACCGCTTCCTTCCCCCGTCTCGAACCCAGAATTCAGCCCTGAGTATGGTGCTTGCACAGCTGGCAGAAACTGCAGCGCTGTATCCCTGCGTCGCTATCTCCTCATTTCCCAGCGCGCGCTGCAGACTCTAGCCGCGGGGCGATTTGCTGAATAAGCAGTGTTACCCTCCGTGCGACAAACCTCTCGCGTTTGAGTCCCCGTAGCCGATCCTCGTGCGATGGAAATCCTTCCTCCAGGTTCCGGAGCACCCCACTATTGCTGGAAATTCCTAACAAGATATCCTTTAGCCGTCCTGACTTGTCATACTCCCACACAGTGAAGCAGCACACGGGGGCAATGCACTCCCCTCGCCGCCATCTTCCAGCATGTATTTTCTTAGATGAATCATAATTATTTTTCATTTCTAAGCTTTAACTCTTCCATGGATGAGATAAAAGTATTTCTTGCCCATGGATTCACAGGGGCTATGCCAGGACCCTGTGAGAGATACACCTTGTCTCAGATTGAAGAGTCACCAAGGCAGCATCATCATACCTATGCCGCACAATCTCCCATAACATGATGAGTAATAAGCTCAACTTGTTTAACTAGGTGCATTGCTGCATCCTTGTCCAAGGGCACTGGAACCTTTCCAATTTTAAAGGCTGGGGCGCTGAGTAAGGATCTTAGGTCTTCAAACTTCACAGTCACTAAAACTTTTCAGTCCTTCTGAATTCCTGGTCTGCACCATCCTTGCTCGGATCTTACATCACCTGGCCAAGGGTAGAGCGGAAGGATGACTGAGGATCTTTTTTAAATTATTTTTTTATTTATAATGACAGCAGAATGTATTACAATTCTTATTACACATATAGAGCACAATTTTTCATATTTTTGGCTGTATACAAAATATATTCACACCAATTTGTGTCTTCATACATGTACTTTGGATAATAATGACCATCACATTTCACCATAATTTCTAACCCCATGCCCCCTCCCTTCCCCTCCAACCCATCTTCCCAATCTAGAGTTTGTCTATTTCTCCCATGCTCCCTCTACTCCTTACCCCACTATAAATCAGCCTCCTTATACCAGAGAAAACACTTGGCATTTGTTTTTTGGGGATTGGCTAACTTCACTTAGCATTATCTTCTCTAACTCCACCCATTTACCTGCAAATGCTATGATTTTATTCTCTTTTATTGCTGAATAATATTCCATTGTGTGTGTGTATATATATCTATACACACACACAATGTAATATTATATATATATTCACACACCACATTTTCTTTATCCATTCATCCACTGAAGGGCATCTAGGTTGGTTCAACAATTTAGCTATTGTGAATTGTGCTGCTATAAACATTGATGTCCCTGTGTCCCTGTAGTATGCTGTTTTAAGTCCTTTGGGTATAGATCAAGGAGAGGGATAGCTGGGTCAAATGGTGGTTCCATTCCCAATTCTCCAAGGAATCTCCATACTGCTTTCCATATTGGCTGCACCAATTTGCAGCCCTACCAGCAGTGTATGAGTGTACCTTTTTCCCCATATCCTCACCAACACTTATTGTTGTTTGTATTCATAATAGCTGCCATTCTGACTGGAGTGAGATGAAATCTTAGAGTAGTTTTGATTTGCATTTCTTTAATTGCTAGCAATAATGAACATTTTTTCATATATTTGTTGATTGATTGTGTATCATCTTCTGAGAAGTGTCTGTTCAGGTCCTTGGCCAATTTATTGATTTGGGCAGGATCTCTTATGCCTGCAATGTCAGTGGATAAGTAAGGCCGGTTAAAGCTCAGCATGGCTGCCTTCCTTTTTCAACTGTGTGCTTTATTACCTTAAACTTGGGGTCAGGTCCCTCCTCAGCTCGCATATAGGCATGATACTCATTAAAGGGGTGTTTATCTAAAAACTAGTAGTATGACATTTATTAGCCCTAAATTTTTACCAAACCTATCTCATCTCCCTTTAAGGTGGAGACAAGATTTGAAGAAGCATTAGTCAGTTTTTATTGCATCAAATCCCTAGAATAAGTTTTCACCTTCTAGGAAGAGTGGGAGTCAGGCACATCACGCCATATGAGGCTGACTCCATAAACAGAAACAATTGTCTCAATGGGAAATGAATTCCCCCTTCCAGCACCACAGGTCTGGTAGATAAAAGTCCTGAGAGGCAAGTGGAAATTTCCCCCTCAAGTGATAAGAACTTCTTGGGAGGACCTTGCAGAACCAGAACTGAGAGAATGATCAACTAGACCAGAGTTTGACTGATACTACTTAATTATACATATCTTACCCCACTAACTCCATTCTTCCTCTACTTAAACCTAAAGCTCACATCAGTAACCCAAAGATAGGACTGAGAGGCTAGATCTCACTTTGCCTGCCAGGGTGATTAAAGTTATTTTTTTCTGATTTTTCACCATTGCCTTTACTATTTATTTTTTGGAGTGAGTGACCAGTCCTAGTTTGTTGGAACTCTTTGGAGTCAGGCCTTTGTCCTAGGACTCTGGTTATATGCCCTCAAAATTCATATGTGAAATTCCTAATCCCCAATTGGTAAGAATGGGACTGTGTTTGAAGGTAGGGTTTTTTTTTGTTTTGTTTTGTTTTTTAAAAGAGATGATGAATTAAAATGAGGCTGTTAGGATGGACTGTAAGCTAATCTGACTGGTATTCTTATAAGAAGAAATTTGGATACGCAGAGAGACAACAGGAATATGCACACAGAGGAGAGGCCATGTAAGGACACATAAGAACACTTCAATCTGCAAGCCAAGGAGAGAGAGCTCAGGAGTAACCAAACCTATCAATAACTTGATCTTGGACTTCTACCCTCCAGAACTTCTGTTGTTTAAGCCACTTGGTGTGATTTTGTGATGGCAACCCAAGCAAACTAATACAATAGAGACTGTAATTTTGGAACAAAGCAGTTTAGATAGACTTCAGGGCACAAGTAGAAATTTTGGCCCAAATTGTTCATCAGTAGACTATGAATAAAGCTTCAGGCCTTATTATCACTTCTGTTAAACCAGACAACCCCAGCAGCTATCCAAGCACAACAGTTGAAATCCAATGGTGATTATGTTAAACTACAGTTTATGTACTGGCAATTTTCCCCTGCACATTTCAAAGAAATGTGGATAAAAAACCTAAAAGACACTTTTACAATAACGGGATGATCCTTCATTGTATGATTTTTCTTTGAAAAAAAAAAAAAAGCCCTCTTCTCTGCTGTTATTTTAGCTGTGTACTTTTGTAAAAGCAGCTTGCAGAATCATGTTCTGAAAACTGACATTTTCAGGCAGGTCCAGGCACCACGTGGGGCACTGAGGCAACCCTCTGTGGCACGTTGACCTCTGCCTTTCCATGAGCCACGCTCTGGTCACAGCGGGAGACTTGAACTCATCATGAAATAGAAGCCGGCTTCCAGAACTGGGTACCATATGTCTTCCTTGGTGATAAGGTTGACATTTGCATCCATTGAAAATCTGTAAGTCAAGTCACTCTTGTGCTAATGCTCACGGGAAGAACCTGCCTCAGACTTAAACCCAAGCACTGACAGAGAGTAGCCCTGGGATCTGCTGCACATCTTCCCCAAGGTAGAATTGTAAGGCAGTCCTGCCATGGAATTTTGAAACAGACAACAGACAAAGAAGTAAAAAGTAAGTGAGGAGTTTTGCTTTCTTTTCTCCTTTTGTCCTTATTACTCTTTTGCTCACTTAGACTTTATTCTCCATTCAATTTCCATTTGATTCTATTTTACAGCTAGTGAGCTTCTCTATGGCAAAGTTCAAAATATGCTTGTACTCTAGTTTAATTGGAAAGTGTGAATATTACCTTAGAGAGTTAAGGAAAATGCATTTTCTAAGGTTTCTCATTGTTTATTACATGCTGTCAATGATCTGTTAAGACTTTAATGTAATATTTTGTGAAGGGAACATAACAAAATTAGTGTAGTGTAAATATTTATTTATCTTATTCTCCTATTAGAATGAACTGTAAGCTTTTAAAAATTCTAAGATAGAATAATGACTGTTAACATATTCATAATTGATAAATTGATATTTTATACCTTAAATATATTTGTTTTAGTTATTTTTTATTTGACTTTTGTCAAACTATCTTACATCACTGTGACAATAACTTAATGTGTCTATCATTCTATAAACAGTAGAAATAATATTCTTTGTTTGGTGGCCAATCATCCAGCTTGAATGTTTGTATTATGTGGTTGCTTAACATTTCACTAGAGGACAGGAAGAAGAAGGGAAATTTTAATAAAATTTGTATTCATTATCTTTGTGTGAAGCAGGTATTTGAACACCCAAGGCTTCTCCTTTTTTTTTTTTTTGACACTGGGGATTGAACCCAGGGCATTTAACCACTGATCCACATCCCCAGCTCTTTTTTATATTTATTTAGAGACAGGGTCTTGCTGAGTTGCTTAGGGCCTTGATATGAGGCCGAGACTGAACTGAACTCATAATCCTCCTGCCTCAGCCTCCTGAGCTGCTGACATTACAGGTAGGTCCACCTGCCTGGCAATAAGACTTCTCTTTTAAGCACTGAAGTCACAGGAAAAAAGTTTAACCTTTATTTTGTTATTTCATTATGTTTTTCCAATACAACCAGGATGGAAATATTGCACAGTACAAAAATAAAAGCAGCATGAGATCATGGGAAAAGAAAAGGGTAAGGAGTCAAGTAGGCCTGGCTTCTCATCCCACTTCTGCCACTGATTTTCTGTGTAATCTAAAGCAATTCAGACTTTGTTTTCCTCATCTAAAAGTAGTAGTAATTAGACCTTTCCTGTCTACTACTAAGTATCTTGTGATTAAATTAAGTAACACAGAAGAACACACTTAGAATATACGTCATACAAACATAAAGTATTCTTACTATTAAGTGGAGGTTTATCCATTGCTTAACTTGAATGATGAGTTACCCTAAGCATGAAACATTCTTTTTCAAGAAGTGTTACTCCTTAGAACAGATATCAAACTCTGCCTAATTTGCTTACCCTTTATTTTAATAATATTCTTATAGCTTAGAAGCCATTTTCATATAGTCTCATTTGATTTTGTATACATCTTTCAGACCCCGTGATACTGGAAAAGGTATCTTGGTATCATTGGAGAGGGTCCAAGGAGTCTCAGAGAAGGGGACTTTCAATTTAGGATGACGGGGTCTTTGGCTTGCATGACAGAAAAGAGTTATGGCATATGTCATATATTGAAGCACAGAGATTTATTTAGGAAAGCAAGAAGTACACATATATAGGCCATCTCAAGAGTGAGAAGAGCTTTCAGGGTTCTCAGGCTTTTCTAAAGGAAACATAGTGAGGGGTAGATATGAGAAGGTATGTGGGGATGACATCTTTCTGGAAATCACAGGATGGTTTGTAGTGGGCTGGATGGTCTCAGGATCCTGAGGTTGATGTCTTCTACATTTCCTATTTGATGATAGATAATATTGGAAAAGTACCCTGTGTTACAAATTTCATATCTTCCTTTGCTCAATTTATCCTAAAAATGCATGTATGCTAGTGAGCTCATAAATAGTGCTGAGGGAAATTTGTATGAGTGAATTTTATAACTTCAAAATTGTGAATGAACAAAATGGATCAAAGACCTAGGAATTAGATAGAAACTTTCAACTCCTAGAAGAAAATGTAGGATCAACCTTCCAGCATATAGGCATAGGCAATGGCTTACTAAATAAGATGCCTAAAGCTCAGTTAATAATGCCAAGAGTTAACAAATGGGATGGCATCAAATTAAAATGCTTCTGCACAGCAAAGGAAACAATTAGGGATATTACAGGAGAACCTACAGAATGGGAGAAAATCTTTGCTAGCTACTCTTCTGACATGGGTTTAATATCTAGAATATATGAAGAACTCAAAGACATTTACATCAAATACCAAATAACCCAATTTAAAAAATGGGCAAATGATGGGCTGGGGTTGTGGCTCAGAGGTAGAGTGCTCACCTAGCATGTGTGAGACCCTGGGTTTGATCCTCAGCACCATACAAAAATAAAATAAATATATTGTGTCCACCTATAGCTAAAAATAAATATTTAAAAAACAAAAAATGGGCAAATGAATAAAATAGACACTTCTCAAAAGAAGAAACACAATGGCCAACAGATATATTAAAACAATGTTCAACATCATTAGTAATTAGGGAAATGCAAATCAAAACCACACTGAGACTTTATTTCACAACAGTCAGAATGAAAGTCATCAAGAATACAAACCATAATAAATGCTAGAGAGAATGTGGAGAAAAAGGAACACATGTACACTGTTGAGATTTGTAAATTAGTATAAACACTATGAAAATCAGTATAGAGGTTCCTCAAAAGACTGGGCATGGAACCACCATATGACCCAGCTATACCATTCCTTGGTATTTATCCTAAAGAATTAAATTCATGATAGCACAGTGATATGGGTATACCCATGTTTATAGCAGCACAATTCACAATAGCCAAACCACTGAAGTAACCTAGGTGTTCATCAAAAGATGAATGAATAAAGAAAATGTGATATATATACACAACAGAGTTTTATTTAGCCATAAAGGAAAATTACATCATGGCATTTGCAGGAAAATAAATGGGACTAGAGAACATTAGGTTAAGCAAAACAAGTCAAATTCAGGAGGTCAAAAGTCCTATATTTTCTCTCATATGCAGAAGCTAGAGAGAAAAAGGAAAAGGTAGGGGCAGATCTTAGGGATATTAAAGAAATATCAGTAGAAGAAAGACAAGGGGTGGGAGGTGAAGTGGGGAAGTGCTGGGGGGTGATACTGGACAAATTATATTGTTTTATTGTGTGCATGTACAAATATGTAATAACAAATCCCATAATTATGTGTAGCTATAATACACCAATAAAAATGTGGGAAAAAGAATAATTACATAGAATAGAGACCAAAAGACTACAGGAAGGAGGTCAGGGGAGAGAAGAGGGGAGGGAAAGGCAAGTACTGGGGAATTAAATGGAGCAAATTATGTTATGTATATATATGAGTATGTCACAATGAACCCCACTGTTTTGTATAATTCTAATGCACTAATAAAAACATAGAAATTACTAGGCATGGTGGCACATGCATATAATCCCAGTGGCTCAGGATGCTGAGGAGGAGGATCTTGAGTTCAAAGCCAGCCTTAGCAAAAACAAGGCTTTAAGCAACTCCGTGAGACCCTGTCTCTAAATAAAATACAGAATAGGGCTGGGGATGTGGCTCAGTGGTTAAGTATCCTTGAGTTCAATCCCTGGTACTCCCTCATCACCCTCAACCAAAAATCAAAACACAAAACAAAAAACCTAAAAAAAAAAATTGTGAGTGAAGATTTGCAGATTTTCCCAGAAATCAGGAGGGAGGGAAAGGCCTAGGAAAGAGAACTGGCTTAGGGAAGAAATATATGATGAACTTTCAGGATTTTCAGATTAAAGTTGTGAACCCATTTTCCTTCATTTTGTCTTCTTTTACCTATTTTTAAAAAATATTTCTTTTATTTTACCTCTTTGGATGATAAGTACTTGCTAGATGACTGAATATATTTTGAATGAATGAATCATCCAGTTACTGCAATATGTTTAAGATATTTGATTCTCAAAAAAGAAAGAATGAAAGACAAAGAAAGTGAGACAATGAAGTGTAATAAGTGTAAATAAGTTTACACTACATCATTTAAAATTAACAGAGTGATTCTGAGTAATAATATAGACAGAGAAGAAAAAAATCTGTCCACCAAAGTGATTATTTTGCCTTATTAATTTAATCTTTTTTAGTACAATTTGCTTATCATTTAAAAGTATTTCCACCTTGGGCTGGGGATGTGGCTCAAGTGGTAGCGAGCTCGCCTGGCATGCCCTGGGTTCGATCCTCAGCACCTCATACAACTAAAATAAAGATGTTGTGTCCACTAAAAACTAAAAAATAAATATTAAAAATTCTCTCTCTCTCTTTAAAAAAAATATTTCCACCTTATCAAAGAGTCCTGAAATAATAGGGTCTAGTCTTGTAAGATTCCCTTGATGCACAGGGAGAGGATGATGTGTGATTGTTTTGAGCTAAAGCCTTGGGAAATTTCACATGTTCTAGCTGCATTCAGGAAATCAGAAAAAGCATAGGAGAATACATAACAGAGCAAACATCAAACTAAAACTGAATGAACCTATCCGATAAGATCTAAAATTTAAAAATAGAGCCTACCTTAATGGAAGACTGATGAGATGCCTCTCCTTCCCTCTCTTCTTTCTTTCTTTTTTGACTTCTTGGATTATCCCATGCTGTATTACTATAACAAAATTCTCAAGACTGGGTAGTTAAAAAAGAAAAGAGGTTTGTTTAGCTCACAGATTTGGCAGCTGAAAGTCTGAAATTAGGTGGCCCCATCTTTTAGACTTCTAGTGAGGGTTCCCTTTCCTGCATCCCACAACACAGTAGATGGCATGAAATATGTGTGAGGGAAAGAGATTATATGGTGAGACAGAAAGTTAGGGAACTGGGAGGGAAGAAGGGGATCGAACTCTTTAATTTTTTTATTAATGTATTTTTAAAAATTTATTTATTCTAATTTGTTATGCATGACAGCAGAATGTATTACAATTCATAGTACACTTATAGAGAACAATTTTTCATGTCACTGGATGTACACAAAGTACAGTTGTACCATTGGTGTCTTAAATACATGTACTAAGGGTAATGATATCCATCTCATTCCACCATCTTTCCTACCACTATGCCCCATCCCTTCCCTTTCCTCCCCTTTGCCCTATTTAAAGTTCTTGCATTCCTCCCATGCTCCCCTACCCCATCCCCATTATGTATCAGCATCCACATATCAGAGAATACATTTGGCATTTGATTTTTGGGGATTGGCTTACTTCACTTAATATGATATTTGCAAGCTCCATCCTTTTACCTGCAAATGCCATGATTTTATTATCTTTTAATACTGAATAATATTCAGTTGTGTGTGTGTGTGTGTGTGTGTGTGTGTGTATCTCACATTTTCTTTATCCATTCATCTACTGAAGGGCATCGAGGTTGGTTCCACAATTTAGCTCTAGTGAGTTGTGCTGCTATAAACATTGAGGTGGCTACATCATTTTAGTGTGCTGTTTTTATGTCGTATGGGTATAAATGGAGGAATGGAATAGCTGGGTCAAATGGTGTGGTTCCATTCCAGGTTTGCCAAGGAATCTTCATACTGCTTTCCATATTGGTTACACCAATTTGCAGTTCTACCAGCAATGTATGAGTGTGTCTTTCCCCCCCACATCCTTGACAACAATAATTGTTGTTTGTATTCTCTCTCTTTTTTTTTTGGTAAATGTATATTTTTTAGTTGTAGTTGGACGCAATACCTTTATTTTATTTGTTTATCTTTTTGTGGTGCTAAGGATCGAACCCAGGGCCTCACATGTGCTAGGCAAGCACTTTACCGCTGAGCCACAACCCTAGCCCCTGTTGTTTCTATTCTTAATAGCTGCCATTCTGACTGGAGTAAAATGAAATCTTAGAATAGTTTTGATTTGGTTATTTGTTTTTTTTTTTTTTTTTTTGGTGTTAAGATTTTTGAGTTCTTTATATAACCTAGAGATTAGTGCTCTTCTGCTGTGCATGAGGTAAAAATTTGCTCCCATTCTGTAGTCTCTCTATTCACCTCTACTCACTGATGGTTTCTTTTGATAAGAAGAAACTTTTTCATTTGAATCCATCTCATTTATTGGTTCTTGATTTTATTTCTTACTCTATGGGAGTCTTATTAAGGAAGTTGAGGCCTAATCTGACATGATGAAGATTTGGTCCTACTTTTTCTTGTATTAGGTGCAGGGTGTCAGGTTTAATTCCTAGGTCCTTGATCTACTTCGAGTTGAGTTTGTGTATGGTGAGAGATAGGGGCTTAATTTTATTTTGTTGCCTATGGATTTCTAGTTTTCCCAGCACCATTTGTTGAAGAGGCTCTCTTTTCTCTAATATATGTTTTTGGCACCTTTGTCTAACATAAGATAACTATATTTATGTGGGTTAGTCTCTGTGTCCTCTATTGTGTACCATTGGTTTACAAGTCTGTTTTGGTTGCAGTATCATGCTGTTTTTATTACTATTGCTCTGTAGTATTGCTTAAGATCTGTATAATGATGCTACCTGCTTCTCTCTTCTTGCAAAGTATTGCTTTGGCTATTCTGGGTCTGTTATATTTCCAGATGAATTTCATGGCTGCTTTTTTATTTCTATGTGGAATGTCATTGGGATTTTGATTGGAATTGCATTAAATCTGTATAGTGCTTTTGGTTGTATGGTTATTTTAACAATATTAATTATACCTATCCAAGAACAAGGGAGATCTTTTTATTTTCTAAGGTCTTCTTTAATTTCTTTCTTTTGGGTTCTGTAGTTTTCATCGTAGAGGTCTTTCACCTCTTTCATTAAGTTTATTCCCAAGTATTTTACTTTGTTTTTTAGGTTATTGTAAATGGGGTAGTTTTTCTTATTTCTCTTTCAGAGGATTTGTCACTGATGTACAGGAATGCCTTAGATTTATGGGTGCTGATTTTATATGTTGCTACTTTGCTGAATTCATTTACTAGTTCTAGAAGTTTTCTGGTGGAATTTTTTGGATTCTCTAGGTGTAGAATCATGTTGTCAGCAAATAGTGATAGTTTGAGTTTCTCTTTTCCTATTCATATCCTTTTAATTTCCTTTGTCTGTCTAATTGCTCCGGCTAGAGTTTCAAGACCTATGTTAAATAGAAGTGGTGAAAGAGGGCATCCCTTTCTTGTTCCAGTTTATAGTGGGAATGATTCCAATTTTTCTCCATTTAGAGTGATGTTGGCCTTGGGCTTAGCATAGATAGCTTTTACAATGTTGAGATATGTTCCTGATATCCCTAGTTTTTCTAGTGTTTTGAACATGAGGGGGTGCTGTATTTTGTCAAATACTTTTTCTGCATCTCTTGAGATGATCATATGATTTTAATCTTTGAATGTATTGTGATTAATTACATTTTTTATTTCCATATGTTGAAACAACCTTCTATCCCTGGAATGAACCCTACTTGATTATAGTGCACTATCTTTTTAATATGATTTTTCATTCAATTGGCCAGAATTTTATTGAGAACTTTTGCATCTGTATTCATTAGAGATATTAGTCTCAAGTTTTATTTCTTTGATGTGTCTTTGTTTTTGGAATCAGAGTGATATTAGCCTCATAGAATGATTTTGTAAGTGTTTCATCTTTTTTTATTTCATGGAATAATTTGAGGAGTATTGGTGTTAGTTCTTCTTTGAAGGTCTTGTAAAATTCACCTGTGTATCCATCTGGTCCTGGGATTTTCTTGGTTGGTAGGCTTCTGATGGTCTCTTCTATTTCATTGCTTGAATTGATTTGTTTAACTTGTGTATATTGTCCTTATTCAGTTTGGATCAATCACATAATGCTAGAAATTTGTCAATATCCTTGACATTTTCTATTTTATTGTAGTATAAATTTTCAAAATAATTTCCTATTATCTTTTATATTTCTGTAGTATTTGCCATGATATTTCATTTTTCATCACAGAATCTAGTAATATGAGTTTTTCTCACCTTCTCTTCATTAGCATGGCTAAGAGTTTATCAATTTTCTTCTTTGATTAGTGTAGTAACTTCTTAGTGTAGTAACTCCCTTTGCTATTTTAATTGTTGTTTTTAATTTCCTCTTCATGGAATATTTTGCTGAGGATGTTCTATAGTTTATGCTTTCTAGTTGTAAATTCTTTTACCTTTTGTTTATTATGGAAGGTTTTATTTTGCCATCAAACCTAAAGCTTAATTTTGCTGGATATAAGATTCTTGGTTGGCATCCATTTTCTTTCAGAGTTTGGTATATGTTGTTCCAGGATCTTCTAGCTTTAAGGGTCTGGGGTGAACAATCTGCAGATATCCTAATTGGTTTCCCCCTATATGTAATTGGATTCCTTTCTCTTGTGGCTTTTAAAATTCTCTCCTTATTCTGTATGCTAGGCATTTTCATTATAATGTACCTTGGTGTGGATCTGTGTGATTTTATACATTTGGTGTCCTGTAAGCGTCTTGTATTTGATTTTGCAATTCATCCTTTATGTTTGGAAAATTTTCTGATATTATTTCATTGAATGGGTTGTTCATTCCTTTGGTTTGGAACTCTATGCCTTTTTCTATCCCAATAATTCTTAAATTTTATCTTTTTATGTTATCTTATAATTCTTGAATGTTCTATTCATGGTTTTTTAGCATCTTTACTGTGTGGTCAACTTTATTTTCAAGATTATATATTTTGTCTTTATTGTCTGAGGTTTTATTTTCCAAGTGATCTAATCTGTTGGTGGTGCTTACTATTGAGTTTTTAATTTGGTTTATTGTTTCTTTCATTTTAAGAATTTCTGTTTTTTTTCCCCCAAGAACCTCTATCTCCTTCTTGAAGTGATCTTTTGCTTCCTGTATTTGCTTATGTAGCTCTCTGTTGAACTGATCTATTGCTGCCTGTATTTGCTCTCATATATCATCCTTTAATTCACAGAACATTTTAATTATGTACATCCTCAACTCCTTCTCTGTAATTTCTTCTGTACTGGCTATAGATTCTATTAATGTAGTATCTTGGTTTGTTTGGGGAACTTTCATCTCTTGTTTTTCCATGTTGTTCTTATGTCTTCCCTTCTAGCATTGCGGATCCAAGGTGTTACAGTTTTTGCCCTAGAGGCTTATAGTGTCCCTGCAGGGTTCCAATACCTCCCCTTTAAGGGGGAGAACAATATAACAGGTCCCAATACAAACAATATACAGCCTTAAACCAAATATCTGTTAAGTAAAGATGTTTATGGTTTTGGAACAATATACAGATATGGTGATTTCAATTATTATCTACAATATAATTGGGGTCTACAGTTTCTGATGGTGGACAAAGAGAAGACTGGGGATGAGGTGTAGGATGAGATGTTAAGGGGATAGAAGGTAAGGATATAGAGCTATTAGATCTTAGGAAGTATGAAAGAGGAATCTAAAGAAGTTGGTTAGTATGTTCATCATCTCAAATATTTATCATTTATTTTTTTCCTGTACTCCATAAATATGCACAATTAAGCTCAAGCTAAAATAAAAATAATTTTTAAAAAATGAGAAAAAAAGAAGTTGGTTAGTAGCACAAGAAGAGAGAGAAAGTGTTTTGGGGGCAACAAATAAGTGGGAAGACAATAGAGTATAAAAAACAAACATGAAAATTAAGAAAAGTAAAAATAGGAGATAAAAGATTATACAACATAACTGTAATATACTGTTCAGACATCCCAGTTCTCAGTAGCCTAATTCATGAAAAGTACTTGGTTTACAAAAAGTTGGGGATGTGAGAGTGGGAGAAGAGAAAGAGAGAAAAGAGAAAAAAAATCTCAGAGGAGGATTGGTTTTGCTGGAGATCAGTGTATTTCCTGCTTCCCTTCTCATCCAATAGGTGGGGTTGTCTGTTGTTGGCTGGTATGTTCACTCTCAGGATGGTGAAGGTTATTAGGATGAGAGGGTTTGTCTTGGGGGCAGTGCTCCTGGAGGTGGAATATAGCACTTGCAGGTCCCTGATGGAAGACTGAACCCCAAGGATCACTTTTGGGTCCCATCACTTGTGTGATGTGGGTGCCTGGTCTTATCTCCTTATATCACCTATAGATCTCACATTTCCTGGTCTCTAATTTAGTCTCTAAACTGTATCTCACTCACCCTCTGCCTTTCTACTGCCCAATCAGGAACCTCTTTCTCCAGAGGTTTTGTGGGCTGCACTCTGAGGGCTCTTCACCTGTCATGGAGAGCTATTTTGTATTGAGAAGTTCAGGACCAGATTTTGCAAGCTACAGACCCCCTGTGTAGCCACAAGTTCTGTGCTGGGTTAACTGTTGTTGAGAAGAGGTGGGAGATGGAGATTGTATGTACTTTGATATTGTTTCTGAGCCCCAGCTGGTGTCATAAGCTGGGAGTTGCCCCAACTAAAGATGGAGACAAAGGTGTCCCAAGATGGAGATGGCGGCTTTCAGAGATGGGGTGTCAGGTCAGCTGGGGCTGGGCGGTGGCATTGGGTGGTGTATTCAGAGATGCAGCTCTTGGGTGTGCAGTGTTGTGGCTGGCAGCTGTCTCCAGTCCCTGTCCTGTGTCCCCAGGTGCAGGCCACCACATGTAGGGGACTATGGCTGTGGTTGCAGTATCCTAAGATAGAGGCAACCAGGAGAGCCCCACGTTGGTAGATGGGGGTCCACATGGGAGTGGTGGCTAGAAGTCCTACACATGGGCAGCAGCTGGGTGTCCTGAGTGGGAGTGGTGGCTGTGATTTCTGTGTGGCTAGTGGCCAGTAGTTCTGAGCTGACACTGAAGCCTGGGGACTTGTGCAGTATACAGTGGCCAGAATTCCTGCACGGGAACAGTTTTTGGAGGTTCCTCTATTAACTCACAGAGAAACAGTATTCCCACAACTTGAATCCTAGGACATGGAGCAACACAGAATGCAGTCTCCCTCTAGCCCACCATCTTGGATCTCCTTCCTTCTTATTATATTTTTGAGTTAAGGTCTTTCTGTATTGCTCAGGCTGACCTGATCTCCTGGGCTCAAGTGATCCTTCTATCTCAGCCTCCTAAGTTAGCTGAAATAACAGATTTGTACCATCCTGTCTGGTTTTGCTCTTTATATAATAACTTACTCTTGCAGAAAATAACTCAGTTTTGCAAAATCAGCATTAGTCCCTTTCAAGGGTGATATCTGCATGACCCAGTGATCTACACCTCTTAAAAGTTTCCACCAGCTCAACATCAGCACAGAAGACCAAACCTCCAGCACATGGATTTCTTGAAATCAAGGATGTCCAAACCATACTAGTACTTTTTGCCCCCTATTTGAGTTTATAAATGAGTCGCTTTTTTCTGATATTCAATAATTATTGTCCTTTGCTCTGTTTCTCTGTTTTAGGAGAAGAACACATAGGGACTGATCGTACACTGTTTCCTTTAACTATCTCTTGTCATTGATATTACTAAAATTTATAAGATTTATTGATGCTTTGCAGAATGTTGCTTTTTATTCTTCTTATACTTTGGTCCTGGACTAAGAATAATCAGCATCATCACCCACATGATACAGACTCATCACATCACTAAATGAATCTAAGTCACTACTCATATGATAAAACCAGAAAGAATACCTTAGAGTAGGCTCTGCTTGGGATAGATATTTTATTTCAATGAAAAGATAAATAGAGTTTTGAAAAGAGAAACACTTGATAACTAAAAGGCATTATAGATAATACTGCAAAATTTTTACATTTTATGAGAAAACATATTAGAAGCATATGTGCTTGATTCTTTAGCCCCAATGTTCAAGGTTCTATTCTATTTTTACCATGAATATTGCATTTAGATTGTGTCTTTCAATTTTATCTCTGAAACATATTATTTATGCAATTTGCATTTGAAATTGTGGTACAATGTTAAAATTTTACTTATAGAACTTCAGACAATATTTAAATACTGATACCTCACAATAATCACATTTAAATTGATGGTTGTCCAGCACTAGTTTTTCTGTAACTGAAAAATAAATTGTAATAATATCTTATCCAAGCTTGGTAATAGAAAGTTGTGTGTACATCAGGTTTTATTATTTCCACTATTTTATTCTGATTGCTCAATGTAATTTGCCTATCTGATTTTTAAATCCATTTTCTCTTCATATATTGTGAAAGTTTCCTTGTCAATGTATAGTAATCTTGATGTAATGAAAATTTTAATTAGCCTTCAATTTTCTTGCATTGTAAGAAGATATATTTTCTACACATGTAGATATTTCTGGGGTTTTTTTGTTTGAAATATGCCCACTATTTAAACCTGTATCTGAAAGACAATCCATTTCCCAACTATTGTGCATTTCTGTCATAACATACATATTAAAGAAATAGATTTCTCAAAGCATATGCTAAAAAACTCAGTAATATAAATGTTTAATATAACTATATATGCAATCTATGTATTGTGAAGGTTGATGCTTTGAAGAAATACTGGAATTAAAATATTTGTGTTGATATATATATACATTGCCAAGTAACATACACTACAAATTACATTTTTCTGAAATAATTAGGTTTACCTGACTCATTTTTACTTTCTCATCCTGATTCTTTATTAATCAAATGCAAGTCATAATTGATATGAATAAAAATTAACTCAGAGAAAAATGAGTTCAAATTTAGATTATATCTCATTCTGGCTTTGTGAAACAAAAGTTGTTTTTTTTTTTAATTATACTTAGCTGTCCAGTCTCCACATCACTCTCTTTAGGAAGTCCTGCTTTTTTCCTCTACTAGCAATTGATTTCCCTTTCCTCTGTGTTTTTTATAGTCCAGCGTTTGACCATGGTATACACCACCATTTTTTATTCTATTTTAATTTGTTTTCCTGACTAGGTAGTCAGTTCTTAGTGGGCAGGAACCAGGTCTTTTCCTGAAATGACCCTCATAACATTTTAGAAGAAGTGTTTAAAGAGAAGAAATTAAGTCTGAAATTCTGAAGAGTCTAAATTTTTCCTTTCTTGCAGACTAAAGAGTTGATATGCCACAGCAATATGAAATCTTTAATCAGAGGAGAGGACATTTCCTCACATAACACTTTGTATCAGTCTCCGTGTCTCAAATCCCTTAGTGTATAAATGAGGGCAGGATTTGCACCTCAAGAGACCATCTCCTTGAAATATTAACCTTGGAGGTTGTATAGGGTAATGGCAGTTCTGACTATTCTCTCCTTGCAAGAATACAGAGAAATTTTGCAAATTCTCTTCAGGAAGAAGAGAAGAAGGTCATTATTTCATACCCTGGAACATAAAGAAATGGATCTAAGAGATCTGTTTAGAGTCTATCTGGAGGGTTGCTATTCAAACATCCCTTAAACAAGATGTCAGTGCTCTTTGCTCAGAAAGCTCTAATAAGGCAGAAATATGAAAATACTTATGGAGTATTGTCTCCCAACACATATTAAATAGGTGTTAAATAATTTAAGTCCTTGGAATACTTCTCTGAGTGAAAACAATGACATTAATTTTTTTGCCATAATAATAATAATATGAAAGACAAAGAAAGGCTGAGAAACTGTTTTATATTTAAAAAAAGACATGTCACCTAAATTCAATGAATTCTGAATCTGAAAAACAAACATAAAAGCAATGAAAATATTGGAAAAAATTAATACATACTATATGAATTTATATATATATATATGATATAGCAGTGTTAAATAGTTAAATATTTTGAATTTGATAATTTCACAGGACATTGAAAATGAAGGCATAGGAAATATTCTTGTTCTTGGGACATACATGCTAGTATATTCAAAGTTAAGTTGTCCTAATGTCTATAATCTATTCTCAAATGTTTCAGAAAACAATATGTATTAGTACGTGTGTATTTCCCATATATATGGAGTGGGAAGAGAGAGGAAGGGAGGGAGGGAGGAGGCAGGGGAAGAAGAAAAAATGAATGTGACTGGGAAAACTTGATGAAGTATATATGGATATTTAATGTCAACTATTCATGCAACTTTTCTGAAGATTTAAGCTCTTAATATTTTTTTTAAAAAATGAGAAAATTTTGAAAAAGTTTATATTGAGAAAGCAAAAATAGTCTAGGATATGCCAGGCAAATTAGGAAGTAAGATTACCCTACTTATAAAGTATATGGTATGTGCCAGGTACTTTTCAAGGTTTTAGAGGCATAAAGGTAAGGCACTAGGTTTTGTTCTTGTTGGACTTTTATTGATTTTTTGGTTTTGGTGGGTTTGTTGGTTTTTAAGGTATTCGTCATGCAGAGGAGAGAACAAACAGGTTGATAAATGTAAAATTTACTAAAGAGAACATAGGGATTTTATTTTTTTCATTTGCTTATATTAATATACTTTATTGAATTATTTAGATATTGCCCTAGAAACTTTTGTCTTTGAAATTTCTATAATACAGAATCTGAAAAAATAAAAAAAAGTATGCATTCCTTCAAGTATCTGCTTTATCTTTTTACTTTTATTTTTTAACCAACAAGATGATAGTAAATATCTTAGCAGAAATAGAATATTTTTTAAAGCTAAGGGGCATCTCAGAGGAACTGTGAAACTAAGATTGCAGGCATTGCATATTTCCAAAGCAAAGACCTCCTAGGCTTTCAGAGTGAATTTAGTTGCATCATGTTTGGCTTGTATTAATAAGAGCTGAAAGTCATTCATTATCTGCTGATTACATAAACTGGTCTTTGTTCCTTCTCCCATAGTTTATGGTGCAATTTCTTTATATAAGATTAGGCAAAACAAAAACATGTACTTTTATAAATATATTCATCATTTTTTCTCCATGCTGTTAATTAAGTCTTATGATATAATAAAACATGAATAAAATGGAAATAAAATATATGATAAAACATATTTTTTTTCATAGATATATTACATTAGCTGGATTAGCAAGCACCTTCCACTTCTCTTTGAGATCATGGGCTAATCAAATGAATATGTGTTGCCAGAACTATTTCAAAAAGTGTTTAGTTCACTCTCTAGAGCAAAGCAACAGGATGATTTTACATGATGACCATCAATCATCATAATTCTACTTTTGCTCTCTCTTTCCTTACTGTCTCCCCGTCAGAGCCTCTCAATGGCAACTTAATTAAATGAGAAGGGGAAGGCTGTAATGTTTTGAATTACTCTTCCCATCAACCCTGTTTTTTTTTTTTTTTTTTTTTCACTAAAATAGAGCCAAGAAATCTGTCTCTCCTTCTGTTACACTACTAAAAATTTGAGGCTGATATAATCATTCTGTCACATAAATCATTTGTTAGAAAGATCCTTAAATATCTATTATAGCCAAAGGTTTTCCATACTGAGTTGGAATGGACCCCAGCTGCTAGACCCCTTCCTTAAAATATGTATACCTATGTACTTTTCCTATAAACTTAAATTTGTCTTCCTTGGTAGTTATATTAAAATATTTCTTGAAATATTTTTAGTATATTTTCAGCATAACAGGAACTTTTACATCTTTGTGGTGACCAGCGTAGGTCTAGTTAATTTTATCCTCTTTTTGTTTTTGGTACTGAGGATTGAATCCAAGGGCACTTAGCCACTGAGTCACATCCCCAGCCTTTTTTATTTTTTTTTATTGGTTGTTCAAAACATTATAAAGCTCTTGACATATCATATTTCATACATTAGATTCAAGTTGGTTATGAACTCCCAATTTTACCCCAAATACAGATTGCAGAATCACATCAGTTACACATCCACATTTTTACATAATGCCCTATTAGTAACTGTTGTATTCTGCTACCTTTCCTAAAACCCAGCCTTTTTTATAGTTCATTCTGAGATAGGGTCTCACTGAGTTGCTTAGGGCCTTGCTAAGTTGCTGAGACTGGCTTTGAACTGGCGATTCTCCTGCCTCAACCTCTTGAGCCTCTTGGATTACAGGTGTGCATCACCAGGCCTGGCTTCAATTTTATCCTCTTGATATTTATTTGTTCTTCAATAAATATTTATTGAGGATTTACTATGTTTTTAGCACAGGCTCTTTCCTCAAGGGACTTATAGACTCATCAGACAGACAAATGAACACTCCCTGCACACTATGTGCTGTGAGAGAGGGATGCAGGCACACAGGGTGAACACCTAGTTCAGTCTTGAGGGGCCAGGAATCTGTGGAGGAGGTGATGATGTCTCAGTTCATATCTGAAGGACAAAATTTAATCTAGACAGTGGGAAGTATATTTTAAGGAAAGTTAACAGGACAGATGTGCTAGAAATCAAAGGAAACATTGAAAATGAAGGCATGGCAGTTTCAATGAAGCCTGGGTAGTGAAGGAAGAGGGAATTGAAAGAAGAAAAAAAAAAAAAAACGTAAAAAGAAAGAAAAAGAAAGAAACTGGAGAAGGCAGCTAATATTCATGCCAAGAGATTTTTGTTTCATTTAGTTTATAAGTTTTCTCCTTGGTATTAAGTGGCTGTCCTGACTAACTCTTATAGCATCAAAAAGTTAGTTAACTTTCCAATAATATTTTGATTAAGTTGAGCTAGTTAATTATGATTTCCTTCTTACATTTTTATAATGATTATATTAGGAATTTCATAATTACACTTGAACAAATCATTAATTTCAACCAATCATTTTACATTGTTAGAAGTTTTTCACGATCTAAAATTCAAATAATATAGTGAATCATCTTTGGCATAATACAATTCAATTTTTTCAAAAAATATTCTGCTATAAATTAAGATAGCTGGCACTATTGTCAGAATACATAGAATATATATATATATATATATATATATATATATATATATATAGTCAACAGTTTCTATCATGATTCTTTTTTTCCCTTTGTTTTTTCTTCTGTTTTTGTTTTTATAGTGTGGGGTGTGTAATATTGCTTTTTATCCCAGAAAAATTATTTAGCTTGATCTTATAAACTGAAAACATAGGTTAGGCCTTTGAACAGCTAAACAGAATTTTTCTTCTCTTTGTCCTACATGCATGCACACTTAATCAGATCATTCTATAGCAGTTTACATGAATTTGCATAGGCAATTGGTGTATCATTGCTTGTACACCTTACATGTCCCTAATTATAATGACTGTTCTGCCTATTACCAATCATATTAAAGAAGTCCATTTAATGAATTAAATAAGGCCTCTGATTATGAAATTTATTAGCTGTAGTCTTGATCTATCCAACTAAAAGAAAAATTAGTTTGGGGAAAAGAATTAACTAATATACGTGAACATAGGCATAAGTTATGAAATGGGCCTATGCTTCAAAATGTTTTGTTGAAGCAAATGTTTCAAACCAGGAAGTCCTGTTTCTTCAAGGGATTTTCCCATATAGAAACGTAATGTTTTCCCTCTCCCCATGATAGATTAGAGGCCTAATCTGCCTCATCTTAACCTCCTTTATGTATAAACAAACATCCAAATGTATTCACATAAAAGATGAATTAGAACATCTGAGAATTTCTAAGGACAGGAAATGCTATATTCTCTGAATCTATTTCCAAATATGAAATTTGTATAATGTAAATTTTATCCAGCTAATTAATATAATCAGAGTTATTTCTCTGATGTACTTAGAAATTTTGCTTTTACCATTTCCTCCCCTTGTTTTCCCCATCTACATCTATGTTCTAAATGTTCAATGGCATCAACAGACTCTGGACTCCCAGACACCCTTCTGAAATCTTTTAATCTTCTGTAATGGTCTCAAATTCTGGGTATTCTCCCCATATCTGCCAGGTTCTTTTTGTAATATTGGAGTGAGCATATGAAAATCAAAGGACTAATTTCTATGAAATTCCAAGAGTTCATGTGTATATTAGTAAGAACATAGACATTGTAACATAAATCATCAAAATATAAGAATAAACAATTTGCAGAAAACTTAAAACATATTAAAAGATATTTCATGTGCTTTACAATAAATGCAAACTAAAGTGATACTATACTTTTTTAACCTACCAGATTAAAAAAAAACTTTCAGAAAGTTTAATATTTAATATCTAATATTGATGAATTAACACTGGTGGACATATAAACTGATGCAGGGTTGTTTTAGCAATTTTACAGAATTAGAGTCTTTAGTCAACCATATTATGTTGGTCGTATTTGTATCATTGTGACAAATTCCTGAGAAAACAACTTAGAGGAATAAAGACTTATTTTGGCTCATGGTTTCTGAGGTTTTAATCCATGGTCAGCTGGCTCCAAGGCAGAAAAATGATGAAGGAAGGCATGACAGAGGGAAGTTACTCAGCTCCTTGTGGTTGGGGGCCGAGTCACAGCAAGAAAGTAACTAGGACTCTTACAGGCCATGCCCCCAGGGACTTACTTCCTCAACCTCTATCCCATCTCCCAGTAGTCCATTCAGCCATCGGTGGATTCACCTACTGATGAGGCCAGAGCCCTCATGATCCCACCCCTTCCCCACAGCTCCATCTCTGAACACATGAGACTTTGGGAGACATTTCAGATTCAAGCCATAGCAGCAATGCTACTTTTAGGATTTAATTTTCAATATAAATTCACACAATATACTTTGTCACAAAACAAAAAAAGAACAAAAAAAAATCAGAAACAATATAAACGATAGAATAGCCATTTAAATTAAAACTGTGAAGCAATTAGACGAAAAAAAGTAAATCTGTATATATTTTTGTGTAGAAATATTCATGAGATACTGTCTGAAAGGGAGGTTGATCAAGTTGCAATATATATGGCAGGATATAGACATATATGAATAAGGGCCAAATTGAAGCTGAGGAGACCTTACAGGAAGATTATGGGAGAGACTAAAATAGTCTTCTTCCTTTGATGAAAGGTGAGACCAGGCTGAAAAGAAGGCCTCTATTAGCTCCATACTGTATCCTTTCCTGCTTTAAGGAGTACAGTAAAGAATTAATAACTGGAGCTGTAGGTCCCATCTGTGACCACCAAGTCACAAAGCTGAAGATAAAAAGCCTGGATGTGGAATATATCAGACTAGAAAGAATGGGGACTCTAGATCCTTAATGCTGCCTTCAACCTTGTCATTCAGTGAATAATATGTCCTTGTGATCATACCCATTCATGTCCTTGTGAACTGTTAGCCATGTTCTTGGTTTATATGAAACAAAATAATTTTCCTTGATAAAATGTGGCATACACCTGCTAAGCGCCCCCAGGTAATTCTGGTTAAGACTCACATTTCTGAACCAGTGTTCTACATCTTTCAGAATGGTGATAGATGACCAACACCTAGGTGTGCCTACAGCAAATATAAAGGAAAAAGGGCCAATAGCTAGAGGTGTTAGACTTTAAGATAGATAGATTCTAAAATTGAACCCTGATATTTCCCCTGTAAATATTATAGGAATTACAACTTTTGGATTTTCTTCCACTGGGAAGATTTGTAATTCCTATTAATTATGTTCAGGTCCAGGACAAATTTAGCTCTTTAAGTACACCACAAAAAAATCATTGAATCCCATTTTCAGATGAGCAGTTCATGGACAAGTTGGCATTTTAGTGAGATCTGAAAAGGTAGCTAGTGTTTTACACATACAAGTTGGGGAAAGAATATTAACTCAAGGTAGGCGAAAATGTAAGAGTAAAAGCTAAAAACAAAGGAAAATAAACTGCTTAGGCTATAGTGAATGTAGTAAAGCAGTGGCTCTCAAATTTTATCCACATCATACTTGGAGGAGTAGGTCAAGCACCAGATTCCATCTTTGGAATGTCAGATCCAGTATATCTGGAGTGGAGCTCAAGAGTTTGAGCTGGTACAACCCCAGGCCATGCCAATACTGCTGGTCTGGGATCTAAACTCTGAGAATCTCTGGTACAGTGTATGTAATAGTAGTTGATGGTTACAAAAAAAAGTACCTAGAAATATTGGCGTTTGAGGGCATATTTCAGAGGGTGTGAGTGAATACCAAAAAGTAGTGATGACTTCTATGTATATATGTATCCATTCACTTGTTTTGAGTTTCATTTGAATGAAGACCAGTGACAAAGTCAGGATCATTCTGTATTATACTGGGGTACTATTGCTGGGTTAGGTCAAGGACGGAGAGCGTGAAACCTGTTCCCGAATTACCTAACTCCAGTCTCCCTATGATACTGCTACTATTGTTCCTGCCCTTCTGTTCTTTGCCCTTATCAAATAATATATCAAATTCTTCATACCTTGAACACAAGCCATCTAACTGGCCTACAGTATAAATGACTGATGCTTATTTAATATCTTTTAATTATTTGTATTTCTTAATTAATTTCTATTCTGGAACTCCAGCTCTTTTTATTGTAAACAAACAAACAAACAAACCCCCCAAAAAAACAACATCAAGCAATGTGTATATGAGGGGAAAGATAATAACCTCTTTGGATAGAAGGGCTTCTTCAAAGGTTAATCCCAAATTCAGTTCTCCCCACCTCTTTCTGCATTTATGATATTACCTGTTTCCCTTTCTCAACCCACAGCTCTCCAACAGAGCCAAGTTTCTGTGTGCTAGATTAGTCCCTAACTGTAATTATATTCTGATCCATTGTTAACCAGTCAGCTGTGCCAACTATGCATAGTGGAGAGCTTTTAAGTGGGTGTGTGCTATCAGAATCCATTTAGTCTGAGTATTCAGATTTCTCCAGATGGTAAAGTTAAGGATATAACATACAGATTTTTACTTTGTATGTGAAAATGTTTCCATATACACCAAAAGTTTGAATTTTATACAGTTTGTCCTTTCATTCTTATTTTTAAATGCCCTATGAAAATTCTGCCTTTATTAAGAATTTTATTAAAACCTTTTTGAAGTTGGTGGGCATATAAATAAGTAAAACACAGGAATAACATAATAGTATTGTTTTTCATTTGCTCTAGTTCCAGTTATTACTTCTATACTATAGAGACATGCAAAAAGGCAAAAAAGAGAATTTGCTTATATAAAAGAATGTTATTTTCTCAGCTAATTATTCAATGAATAAAAATTTCCCAACAGGACAACATGGTAAAGTGTTGTTTGGCTCTCTAATGAACAGCCTCATCTTGTCTGCAGCCACATTCCTCTTCTCTTTTGTTGCCATTTCAAGGAAACCACATTAGTAGACAAAAGAGGACCATAAATAGAGGGACACTAGAACTTTATCCAGGAAAAAAATATTGTAGCAGACGTTAACAGCCACCCATGAGAAGGAGACAGTACTTTGACAAGAAAATATATAAGGTTACCAAGAAAAACTAGATGAAGAGGAAATGTGAGGTAAAAGAATCAAAATAAAATATATGCATTTGAAAAAATAGACTTGGAATGCAATAGATGGGTAGTTTAGCTGGATTGCTTGAATGTGTTGAGACCAATAAATGTAAGACCATATTCATGACTTGTGTTAATGAATACCAGGGTTATGAGACTTATTATTTTATCTTCTCAGAAAAATCAGTTGAAAACCACTCATATCAAACACAGCAAATATAGTGTTTTTCCATTAAAGAGAAACAACAGAAATGAAATAAATAGAAGCCCTTTCTAAGTGGTGAGTTACTTTAAATGATTCAGAAACAGTGATCATGATGGTATTTTTATCTCACTATCTCAGAAAAATGATACATGCACTTACCCAAAACACTGTCAGGCTGATGATGACAGTAATAAATTAGACTTGATTGAGGTTTGAGTGTTTCAAGTGATATTTTACAAACACCATTTTTCCTGAAATAAATTGTCTTCTCTTATGTCCTTTCATCTATCAGTATGGGCCAAATATAGAAAAACAGTGCACACATATTAGTTGGGGCAAGGTCAGTGTTTAAATCACGGTGTAAACCTTGGGGGATTTCAGGTATAGTATCATTTTTTTGCTCTTGACATCAGGGGGAAAGGTTATGATAATCTGCTTTCAGGTTAGAGGGATCTGTTGCCCTTTTGTATGTGTTGAAATCTCTGAGAATGGCGATACCATCCCAAGAGACTAATGAAAAAAATTGATTAAAATATGTCAAAATGGCTCGTGAATACTCAAGTAAAATAATGCATGTTTCTCTCTTCCCCTTAAATAATGTGCTCTGTGTAACAGGCACTTGATTCTACCAGGACTTCTGAGAAGAGTTTAGAATGCCTCCTACAAATGTTGCTCTGAAGGGCAGCAGGCTAGACATTTGTAACAGAGGTTTGTCCCCAGCAGCATTTATTCCCCCTCCCTTTCAAGCAGCCTTTGCAAATGATTCCAGTTGGCCCTTGAGGCTGTGAAGACAGAACAGAGGAGACATGTACATGAGACTTTCCATCAGCGGCACAGCAGAAATCAGAGATAAGCCCAAGAGAAGTAGGGCATCAGAACTATGCGAAACTTTGTGAAATATTTTATGTTATTATGTAATTAAGGTACTTTGGTACTTTGTGGTCCTTTAGAAGTATTTCCTTTTCATTCCTCATTTAAAAATGAAAGAAGATATTTGGGGAGCTATGACTCAATTTCATACAATGAACACCAGAGCTAAGGTGGGGTCTATGTTATCTTACTCCATTTACTTTATTCCTGTTTGTGGTATGCCACCCATAATCTGAACTTACTGTACATGATAACGTACTTATTTTCCTATATTCAATAAAAATTAGAAGAAACAATGAACATTTTTACTTGTTAGACTATGAATTTTTTTTCCTACATCCTTGCAAAGAAGAAACAAGAAGAAGGGTAGCATTTATATAAACTGGATCTTGTAAAAGTGTAATTGACTTATCAGGTTCTGAAATTCTGGAGAAAACAAGGTTTTATTAGATAATTTTTGAAAACTCTTTTGCTATTTTTGGAGTAAGGTAGCCCTCTACCCCTGGGATGGTGGCAGAAAATCTTAGCAAGAAAAGATACTAGTTTTTCTTGGCTTTTGTTTTTTTTTAGCGTGGGTTATTACTTTAAGTGATTCTCATTTTTGTTTGCTTTTTGAAGTTTGCTGCTTTTGCTTGCAGTTATTCACAGCTATTTGAGCTATTTCTATATGCCTAATTTTCCAAGACTTGTTGTAATAGTTCACTTCCATTCCATATGCTGGGCTGCAGTCTTCACACAACTCCTGCTTTTCCTCCCTGCATTTCATCACCCACTTGCTTACCACAACTTGGTAGATAATTCGTACCACCCTGCCTTTTTTTTATAGGATTCCATTTTTACACTCTGTCTAAGCCAAATTCAGATTATGGTAAGCCATTTCCTCTTCATTTTCAAATAATTCATTCATATTCACTTGGTCCCATTCATTCTCTGAGTAGACTTAAACATAAATTTAATGATTGTGCATAAAAGAGAACAACCTAAATGACTGGAAATAGAGAGCTTCTGTACTGTGGTGCTAGCATATTATGAAGCCTTTTCCTGGGCATTCAAGAAAACTATGTTTCTCAGCTTCTCTTTCATTTAGTGGTCATGCAACTGAATTCTAGTTAATGGAAATCAGTGGAAATAATATATGCCTCTTTCAGGCCTGCTCCATGAAATTTCCACATGCTCATTTTCCACTTCTCACTGAATTCTCATTCCCCAGGAGACTCAGGAAGTCCCATTTTAATGACAGAAACTACAGCAACCTGTGTTACCAAATAACAATGTGAACTGCAGACCCTCCTTTCCCCACCTCCAACTGAGAGAAGCCTAGTCTGGTACAGAAGTAAGAAATAATATGTACAGTTTCAGGACTTTGGGATCTTGGTGTTTGTTTGTTATAGCAGTTATCCAACCTTAACTAATATGGAAATCTGACCTTATGATTGCAAACACTTCATATCACAAATTCACATACTCCCTAGACTGTTACAGTTTTGCATGGCATATTTTTATATCCACTTTCAAATAAAGGAATTGAATAAAGTAGTGTTATCAAAGACTTTGGGTGAAGTTCAGGATAGATTTACAGTACTCAAAAGAATACACAAGTAACAACTATTGGAACAGACAAGAGATTGAGTGAAGGCAATACACCACAACACAGGAGTTTACAACATGTAAAATACAGTTAGCAGGAGGCATAAAATATAAGAGCTGATCCTAAGCAAATAAATGGAGAATTTTCTTCTGTATACTGGAACTGCAAGGGTTTTCAACAATAAAGGAGTGTGTAACAAGAGGGAATGAAACATCCCCAGAAGAGCCACTCATTTCTGATTAAATTAGGTTAGAAGGCTAGGCCTTCTGGGAGATGCTTGCACTAAACAGAAACTATGCCAAAACATGTTGCATACCCATCCACTAGACGTTACTCAGCTCCCCAGGATTACAACTTCCCTAGGTGCCCTGTTAAATATTGCCATAATGTGATAGGTGTGGTTCAAAAGCTTTAAAAGTGTAAAATATAGGGTCCTGTTATTGTGAGGATAATGAAATCTCTGCAGAAAGCTGGGCAGCTAGGCAGGAAATTGGGGTCCTATGCATAATCCAAAAGTGTTCTTCCATGTTTGTGGTTTGGCATACTAGTTGCTATTGTCCCCTCCACTTACTGTTTTCATAGTTTTATGTGGAAAGAATACTGGGCCCTGTAGCTGAGCAAAGGCACCTAAGACAGTCATAGGTCTATTTATCTAACTGAACACCAACAATGCAATGCCTTAATTGATATAATTCAATAATGACCTTCAGATCTAGTAAAATATGACTTCCTTGTTTGTTCTTCTTTTACAATGTCTTACTTCTTCATGACCTTTTTTAATGTAAATTGGAGAATATGCTTGAACTCTATTGGAATATTGGAATTACATTGAATATTAAGATATATTAAGGAAGAATTTACCTATGTTCAATATGTAATTTCCTAATCCAGGTACATACAATACTTCTCCATTATGTTCATCTTCTCTGATTTTTTTCAGTAGTGCATTATAGTTTTCCATGTAAATATTGTTTTTTAACAGTTTTATTGATATGATTTTTTTGTTGTTGTTGTTGTTCAACACAGGGGCACTTAGTTGCTGAGCCACATCCCTAGTGACAGAGGCTTATTTTGAGACAGGGCTTTGCTTAGTTGTGATCCTCCTGCCTCAGTCTCCCAAGTCACAGGGATTACAGGCCTTTAGATAAAATTTATAACCATAAATTTCACTCCTTTAAAACATGGAATTGTTTTAAAGTATAAGTATATTCATCTGTTGACACTAACTAAATTCAGAATACTTTTTCATCACTTCAAAAAGCAACTTCATACCCATTAGTGGTGCTCTACATTCTTGTCCCCCAGCCCTGGCAACCACTTATATATTTTCTGCCACAATATATGGATTTATATATTCTGGGGACTTTTCATATAAATGAAATCATACAATATATGATCTTCTGTGAGCAGCCTATTTCACATAGCATGATATTTTCAAAGTTCATCAATATTGTAATAAGTATCAGCTCTTCATTCAAGACCAATTAATATTCCATTGTATGGATATATCACATTTTGTTTATCCATTCTTTCCTTGATACACATTTGAGTTCTGTCTACATTTTGGTTTTCAGGAATAAGACTTCTAAGAACATTTACATACAAATATTTTTGTGGACCTATGTCTTTCGTTTTATCAGGCATTTATCTAGGAGTTAAATTGAGGAGTCATGCGATAACTATATTTAAAAATCTTTAAGCACTGTTAAGACTGTTTTTCAAAGAAACGTCAACATTTCATATTCTTACTAGCAGTGTATAAAGTTTCCAATTTCTCAACATGTTTACCCATACCTATTAATATCTGTAATTTTTAAAATTTAATCATCCTAGAGGATATTTCATTGCATTTTTGATTTGCACTTCCTAAATTACAAAATGATATTGAGAATTTTTTTTTTTTCCTGAGCTCATTGGCTAGTCATATAATTTCTTTGGAGAAATATCTATTCAGATCATTTGCCCATTTTTATATTGGGTTATTTGTACATTTTTGAGTTGTAAAAATGTATATGTTCTGGGTAGAAGTATTTTTACAGATATGTGATTTGTAAATATTTTGTCCAGTTTGGTGTCTTGTCTTTATACTTCCATGGTAAAAAATAAATAAATTTTGATTAATTCCAATTTACTTACTTTTTTCCTTTGTTGCCTGACTACCACCCCTCCAACCACCCTTGTGTTGCTGGGGATTGAACCCAAGGCATTATGCATGCAAGGCAAGCACTCTACAAACTGAGCTATATCTCCAGTCCTACTGCTTATGCTTTTGGTATCATATTTAAGAAAGCGTTGCCTGATACAAGTTCACAAATATCTACTTGTACGTTTTCTTCAAAGAGGTTTTTTATTTTTATTTTTATTTTTTTGCAGTACTGGGGATTGAATTCAGGGTGTGTGGGGGCGGTACTTTACAACTGAGCTACATCCACATTTTGTTTAAATTTTGTTTTTGCTAAATTGCCCAGACTAACCTGATAGTTGCCTCTCAGCCTTCCAAGTAGCTGGGATTATAGATGTGCACCCCGTATCTAGCTAATTTCATAATTTTAGATTTTTTATTTACGTCTGTAATCCATTTTACATTCATTTTTCTATATGTTTTGAGGAGAGAGTTCAATTTTATTCCTTTGCTTCTGAATATACAGTAGTTATAGCATAATTTACTGAAAGACTATACTTTCTCTGTTGAATTGTTTCAGTGATCTTGTCGGAAATCAACTCATCAAGAACATATGAACTTACTTCTCAACTCCCAATTCTGTTCTATTGATCAATGTATCCATTCTTATGCTAGTATTATACTCTCTTGATTACTATATCTTTTCCCCCATTTTTCTGTTTTTATTATTTTATTGGTTCTATATATATATATATATATATATATATATATATATATATATATATGACAGTAGAATTTATTTTGGTATAATTATACAAGCAGGAAATATATCTTGTTCTAGTTAGCACCCCTTTCTCATGGATGTACAGGATGCTTTATAGTGAATTTTGAAATCAGGAATTATGAATCCTCTAGCTTTCTTCTTCCTTCCAAGATTATTTTTAGATTGGCTGGGAAGAAGCTCAATGATAAAGTACTTGTCTCTTATGTGCAAAGTCCTGAGTTTGATCCAAAATGTCAAAAGTGAAAAGACAAAGAAAAAGAAAAAAAAAAGTTAAGATTGTTTTGGCAATTCTGGGTCCCTTGAATTTCCATGTAATTTTTAGGATTATTTGCAAAAATGACAGTTGGTGTTCAATGAAGATTATATTGAACCAGTAGATAAACTTGGAGAGTATTGCCATTTTAAAATTAAGTCCTCCAATTCATGAGCTTGGAATTTTAGAATTTTAGATCTTTAATTTCTTTTATTATATTTTAATGTTTTCAGTGTCCAAGTATTGCATATCTTTTATTAAACTTATTCCTAGGTATTTTATTCTTGAATGTTGTTATACGTGGAACCATTTTCTTCATGAATGTTCATTGCTAATGTGTAGAAATACACTGTTTTTAAAAATATTGATCTTATGTTTTGTATCCTTGCTGGACTTCATTGGTGCTAATAGTATTTTTTTTGTGTGTGTGTGTGTTCCTTAAAATTTTCTCTGTATAAAATCATATTGCTGCTTCTTTCCCAATCTGTACATATTTTATTCTTTTTTTTTAACCTAATTGCTCTTGGATCTTTTATTCAACACATTGTTGACTAGAAATTGTGAAAGTGGACAATCTTGTCTTATTCCTCATATCAGAAGGAAAACATCCAGTCTTTCACATTAAGCAAGAAGTTAACTGTCATTTTTCCATAGATGTCCTTCATGAGATTGCAGAAATGCTTTCTATTTCTGGTTTATTGGGTACTTTTTAATCATAAAATGACATTGGATTTTTTCCATTGATTTTCTTGCATCTGTTTATGTGATTATGCATTTTCTCTTCATTTGATTATTTGCTATATTTTATTGATAGATTTTGGTATATTGATCCAACATTGCATTGCTGGGATAAATACCACTTGGTCATGGGTATAATCCTTTTTATATATGGCTGGATTTTTTTGTGTGCATGGATAATTTTTGTGGCCCCTCAAGAAGAATATTTTTCTGTAGTTTCTTTCTTATGTTGTTTTTGTATGGTCCTGCTTTTGATGTCCTCACTGAACAAGTTTGTGAAGCATCTGCCTGTTCATATCTGTTTAGCCCCTTTGATGAATCTTAATTTTTAGTTGTACTTTTCAACTCCAAAAATGAAACTTGGTTCTTAAATAAAAATAATTACTACTGATTCTGGGGATCCAACATGGCGGCGAGAGGGGAGGCAGCGCTTTCAGTACCTCCTCAACAACGGGGTCAGAGAGACGCATGGATACGCTTAGATTCGACCTGCTGAGAAACTCCTAGCAAAATTCCACTAAAGAGAGACCGGCCGGGAATCGGTAGGATTTTTGGAGGTGACAGTTTGCGCTAGACGAGTGAATCTCTGCCACGCAGCGCAGAGGTCCAGACCCGCCAGCCGCTGCCGGCGCGACACGGCGACTGTCGGCTGCCTGCACGCGGCACCCGCGTCAGGGCGGATAGCCTCTGAGGCGCAGCGCAGCAGGAGTGGTGCAGGGACTCTAGGAAGAGGTCTCTCGCCAAGCCTTCATGAAATAGCGAACCAGGAGCTGAAAAGAACCAGAGACAGACCAGTCCCACCCCTCCCTTCGGACATTCCGGCAAGGAGCCTGGGGCCCGCCATAGCAGAGAGGTGACATCACCAAAGTTCCGCCGACAGAATTCCTTCCCAGAGGAATCCACGTTAGCAGGTGTGTGACTCCCACCCCCTCCAGATACAAGCAGCCAGGAAACCTCGGGAATCTCTCCAGGGGCGTGTCTGTAGGGAAGCAGAGGGGATTCCAGATCCCCACCTCCCCTTAACACCAGCGGCGACACCCAAGATCTTAGCCGCCAGTTTCTGGGGGCGTGCCCACCAAAGGGGTCCGGAAAAATTAAACTGTTGGTTCCCAGATCACCCCACCAAGCACTGGGGCTTAGATGAATGACAGAGAGGGTGTTCATCGTTTGGGATATAGGACACGTGGTGGGGCTGCAAGTGTAATCAGATCCTTGGGGAACCGCCTCTGGTGAACAGGACCTGGCTGGCTGGCTGGGAGGAGGAACAGGGGGAGGGGCCGGATAAGTGAAAGGGCTCTGGACTAACAGGATTGAGAGACTCCCAGGAGCCACCGTACAGGGATTTCTGTCAGCACATAGAGGGCAGAAGCTCGGCTCAGAGGGCACAGCTCTGCCTATTGGAAGAGAAGAAAATGGGATTCAGCCATAGAACAGGGGATGCCAGCATGGCAGAGATCTGATGTCATCGGAGAGCGGCCAAGGAGAGAACTTCATCGGTGCCAGCGGCGACGGAAACAGTTGGTCCCCTGGTAGGGAGGGTGAGTCACAGATACCCGAGTCTCTCTCGCTTTGTCGTCGAGCCAGAGGGGAGGAGCGGGGCCACCGCCCGTGCCCGCAAGGTAGGCAGACCTGTGACCAACCTGCAGATCAGGCCCAGCGGTCTGCAGGCGTGGTAGGAGGGGCAGGGCAGAGCCGCCGCCCACGCAGGCAAGGTAAGCAGACCTGCGACAGACCGGCGGATCAGGCCCAGCGGATCAGGCCCAGCGGCCTGCCAGCGTGGTACACACTTCACCCCAACTGGAGTAGGGGCAGAGCAGAGCCTTCGCCCGCGCCCAGATCAGGCCCAGCGGCCCGCCTGTGTGGTGGTCAAGTGACCCCAATTGGAGTGGGGGCGGAGCGGAACTGACACCCGTGCCCGCAAGGTGGGCAGACAGGCGACCAACCTGCAGATCAGGCCTAGCGGTCCCCGGGCATGGTAGGAGGGGCAGGGCAGAGCCTTCGCCCCCACCTGCAAGGTAGGCAGACCTGTGACAGAACTGCGGATCAGGCCCAGGGGTCCGCGGGCGTGGTAGACACCTCACACCAATTGGAAGAGCGGCAGAGCAGAGCCCCCGCCCACACCTGCAAGGGAGACTTTTCAACTATACAAGAGCAATATAAATATATAGGGGGGGAAAAATTTCAAAAACACAACAGTTTCACCAAGAAGAAAGAAACGCAAGCAGTATGAAAAGACAAGGAAAGAAAGGACTACAAGCAATGCAGGTCAACTCAACTTTAGAAGAAGTAACAGCTGCAGCAGATGGAATGTCAGATAAAGAATTTAGGATATATATGCTTCAGATGATCTGGAGTATCAAGGAAGACATTAGACAGCAAAATCAGACAATGAAAGATCACTTCGACAATGAATTACACAAACAAATCCAGGAAGCAAAGGATCAACTATACAGGGAGATAGAGGTTATAAAAAACAAACAAACAGAAATCCTAGAAATGCAGGAAGCAATAAACCAACTTAAGAACTCAATTGAGAATACTACCAGCAGAGTAGAACACTTAGAAGATAGAACATCAGACAATGAAGACAAAGTATTTCAACTGGAAAAGAACATAGACAGCTCAGCAAGACTGTTAAGAAACCATGAGCAGAACATCCAAGAAATATGGGATAACATTAAGAGACCAAACTTAAGAGTCATTGGGATACAGGAAGGTACAGAGCTCCAAACCAAAGGAATGAGCAGTCTATTCAATGAAATAATAAGAGAAAACTTCCCAGACTTGAAGAATGAGACAGAATCCCAAATCCTAGAAGCCTACAGGACGCCGAATGTGCAAAATCATAAGAGATCCACACCTAGACACATTATAATGAAGATGCCTAACATACAGAATAAGGAGAGAATTTTAAAAGCTACAAGAGAAAGGAAGCAGATTACATTTAGGGGTAAGCCAATCAGGATAACAGCTGATCTTTCAACACAGACTCTGAAAGCTAGAAGATCCTGGAATAACATATTTCAAACACTGAAAGAAAATTGGTTCCAACCAAGAATTGTGTATCCAGAGAAATTAAGCTTCAGGATGGAAGATGAAATTAAAACCTTCCGCGATAAACAAAAGTTTAAAGAATTCGCAGCTAGAAAACCATCTCTTCAAAACATCCTCGCCAAAGCATTACAGGAAGAGGAAATGGAAAATAACAATGAAAACCAACAGTGGGAGGTAGGACAGTAAAGGGGGGGGGAAATAATCAAAGAGGAAAACAAACCATGTTTAGTAACAGAAATAAACAAATATGGCTGGAAGAACAACCCATATCTCAATAATAACCCTAAATGTTAATGGCTTAAACTCACCAATTAAGAGACACAGGCTAGTAGAATGGATCACAAAACAAGACCCAACAATATGCTGCCTACAGGAGACGCATTTGATAGGAAAAGACATACATAGGCTGAAGGTGAAAGGTTGGGAAAAATCATATCACTCATATGGACTTCGGAAACAAGCAGGAGTGTCCATACTCATATCAAATAAAATAGATTTCAAGCCAAAGTTAATCAAAAGGGATAAAGAGGGACACTACATACTGCTTAAGGGAACCATACACCAACAAGACATAACAATCATAAATATTTATGCCCCAAACAATGGTGCAGCTATGTTCATCAAACAAACTCTTCTCAAGTTCAAGAGTCTAATAGACCACCATACCATAATCATGGGAGACTTCAACACACCTCTCTCGCCACTGGACAGATCTTCCAAACAAAAGTTGAATAAGGAAACTATAGAACTCAATAACACTATTAATAACCTAGACCTAATTGACATATATAGAGTATACCACCCAACATCAAGCAGTTACACTTTTTTTCTCAGCAGCACATGGATCCTTCTCAAAAATTGATCATATATTATGTCACAGGGCAACTCTTAGACAATATAAAGGAGTAGAGATAATACCATGCATCCTATCTGATCATAATGGAATGAAACTGAAAATCAACGATAAAAGAAGGAAGGAAAAAGCATACATCACTTGGAGAATGAACAATAGGTTACTGAATGATCAATGGGTTATAGAAGACATCAAGGAGGAAATTAAAAAATTCTTAGAGATAAATGAAAACACAGACACAACATATCGGAATCTATGGGACACATTGAAAGCAGTTCTAAGAGGAAAATTCATTGCTTGGAGTTCATTCCTTAAAAAAAGAAAAAAACCAACAAATAAATGATCTCATACTTCATCTCAAAATCCTAGAAAAAGAAGAGCAAAACAACAGCTAAAGAAGTAGAAGGCAAGAAATAATTAAAATCAGAGCTGAAATTAATGAAATTGAAACAAAAGAAACAATTGAAAAAATTGACAAAACTAAAAGTTGGTTCTTTGAAAAAATAAACAAAATCGACAGACCCTTAGCCATGCTAGCGAAGAGAAGAAGAGAGAGAACTCAAATTACTAGCATACGGGATGAAAAAGGCAATATCACAACAGACACTTCAGAAATACAGAAGATAATCAAAAATTATTTTGAATCCTTATACTCCAATAAATTAGAAGATAGTGAAGGCATAGATAAATTTCTTAAGTCATATGATCTGCCCAGATTGAGTCAGGAGGATATAGACAACCTAAACAGACCAATATCAATCGAGGAAATAGAAGAAACCATCAAAAGACTACCAACTAAGAAAAGTCCAGGACCTGATGGGTATACAGCAGAATTTTACAAAACCTTTAAAGAAGAACTAATTCCAATACTTTTCAAGCTACTTCAGGAAATAGAAAAAGAGGAAGAACTTCCAAATTCATTCTACGAGGCCAACATCACCCTGATACCTAAACCAGACAAAGACACTTCAAAGAAAGAAAACTACAGACCAATATCTCTAATGAACCTAGATGCAAAAATCCTCAATAAAATTCTGGCGAATCGGATACAAAAACATATCAAAAAAATTGTGCACCGTGATCAAGTAGGATTCATCCCTGGGATGCAAGGCTGGTTCAATATACGGAAATCAATAAATGTTATTCACCACATCAATAGACTTAAAAATAAGAACCATATGATCATCTCGATAGATGCGGAAAAAGCATTCGAAAAGTACAGCATCCCTTTATGTTCAAAACTCTAGAAAAACTAGGGATAACAGGAACATACCTCAATATTGTAAAAGCAATCTATGCTAAGCCTCAGGCTAGCATCATTCTGAATGGAGAAAAATTGAAGGCATTCCCTCTAAAATCTGGAACAAGACAGGGATGCCCTCTTTCACCACTTCTGTTCAACATAGTTCTCGAAACACTGGCCAGAGCAATTAGACAGACGAAAGAAATTAAAGGCATCAAAATAGGAAAAGAAGAACTTAAATTATCACTATTTGCAGATGATGTGATTCTATACCTAGCAGACCCAAAAGGCTCTACAAAGAAACTATTAGAGCTAATAAATGAATTCAGCAAAGTGGCAGGATATAAAATCAACACGCATAAATCAAAGGCATTCCTGTATATCAGCGACAAATCCTCTGAAATGGAAATGAGGACAACCACTCCATTCACAATATCTTAAAAAAAAAATAAAATACTTGGGAATCAACCTAACAAAAGAGGTGAAAGACTTATACAATGAAAACTACAGAACCCTAAAGAGAGAAATAGAAGAAGATCTTAGAAGATGGAAAAATATACCCTGTTCATGGATAGGCAGAACTAACATCATCAAAATGGCGATATTACCAAAAGTTCTCTATAGGTTTAATGCAATGCCAATCAAAATCCCAACGGCATTTCTTGTAGAAATAGAGAAAGCAATCATGAAATTCATATGGAAAAATAAAAGACCCAGAATAGCAAAGACAATGCTAAGCAGGAAGTGTGAATCAGGCGGTATAGCGATACCAGACTTCAAACTATACTACAGAGCAATAGTAACAAAAACAGCATGGTACTGGTACCAAAACAGGCGGGTGGACCAATGGTACAGAATAGAGGACACAGAAACCAATCCACAAAACTACAACTATCTTATATTTGATAAAGGGGCTAAAAGCATGCAATGGAGGAAGGATAGCATCTTCAACAAATGGTGCTGGGAAAACTGGAAATCCATATGCAACAAAATGAAACTGAATCCCTTTCTCTCGCCATGCACAAAAGTGAATTCAAAATGGATCAAGGAGCTTGATATCAAATCAGAGACACGCCGTCTAATAGAAGAAAAAGTTGGCTACGATCTACATACTGTGGGGTCGGGCTCCAAATTCCTCAATAGGACACCCATAGCACAAAAGTTAATAACTAGAATCAACAAATGGGACTTACTCAAACTAAAAAGTTTTTTCTCAGCTAAAGAAACAATAAGAGAGGTAAATAGAGAGCCTACATCCTGGGAACAAATCTTTACTCCTCACACTTCAGATAGAGCCCTAATATCCAGAGTATACAAAGAACTCCAAAAATTAGACAATAAGAGAACAAACAACCCAATCAACAAATGGGCCAAGGACCTGAACAGACACTTCTCAGAGGAGGACATACAGTCAATCAACAAGTACATGAAAAAATGCTTACCATCTCTAGCAGTCAGAGAAATGCAAATCAAAACCACCCTAAGATACCATCTCACTCCAGTAAGATTGGCAGCCATTATGAAGTCAAACAACAACAAGTGCTGGTGAGGATGTGGGGAAAAGGGTACACTTGTACATTGCTGGTGGGACTGCAAATTGGTGCAGCCAATCTGGAAAGCAGTATGGAGATTTCTTGGAAAGCTGGGAATGGAGCCACCATTTGACCCAGCTATTCCCCTTCTCGGTCTATTCCCTAAAGACCTAAAAAGAGCATGCTACAGGGACACTGCTACATCGATGTTCATAGCAGCTCAATTCACAATTGCAAGACTGTGGAACCAACCCAGATGCCCTTCAATAGACGAATGGATTAAAAAATGTGGCATTTATACACAATGGAGTATTACTCTGCATTAAAAAATGACAAAATCATGGAATTTGCAGGGAAATGGATGGCACTAGAGCAGATTATAGTAAGTGAAGCTAGCCAATCCCTAAAAAACAAATGCCAAATGTCTTCTTTGATATAAGGAGAGTAACTAAGAACAGAGTAGGGACGAAGAGCATGAGAAGAAGATTAACATTAAACAGAGATGAGAGGTGGGAGGGAAAGGGAGAGAAAAGGGAAATTGCATGGAAATGGAAGGAGACCCTCAGGGTTATACAAAAGAACACACAAGAGGAAATGAGGGGAAAGGGAAAAATAATACAAGGGGGAGAAATGAAGGTCAGTAGAGGGGGTAGAGAGAGAAGAGGGGAGGGGAGGGGAGGGGAGGGGAGATAGTAGAGGATAGGAAAGGTAGCAGAACACGACAGTCACTAGTATGGCAATATGTAAATCGATGGATGTGTAATTGATGTGATTCTGCAATCTGTATATGGGCTAAAAATGTGAGTTCATAACCCACTTGAAGCAAAGTGTGAAAGATGATATATCAAGAACTATGTAATGTTTTGAACAACCAACAATAAAAAAAAATAAATAATTACTACTACTTTAATTAAAAATAATTCTATCCTTAGTGAAGCATTATTCCCATATTTTCTTTTAATTCTTTCTAGTTCTTTTAGTTCTTTGAGGGCACATATAACAACTGATGAAATTGTGCCCCTGAGTTGTCTCAAGTATGCTAGGTTGTACTAGTTTTCTATTAATTCCAACATCTGCACTGCCTCAAGAAGAGTTTCTGTTACCTTCTTTGTTATTTCTTGTTGAATGGGCCACACATACCTTCTTGTTTTATTTTGTGTTAAAAAATTGGACATCTTAATATATTGTGTCAACTGTGGAAATTAGATTTACCCAACACACCTGTTGTTTCTTCTGTTATTATTGTTATCATTTTTTTAGTGTCTTTCCTGAAATAATTCTCTGAAATTTGTGTTCTTTGTTGTGTGGCCACCAACACCTCTGCTTAGTTAGCTAAATAGTCCTCTAATGATTGCACAGGGATGTTCTTAAATACCTTGAAGGGAACATACCTCCCAGCCTTGCTGAAGGGCTCTGTGTGTTCTGGAGTGCACTTGCAATGCTCCAGCAGGCAGTTGGTAACACTTTGCCTCCTGAATCCTCGCTCACCCCGAGTCATCATGTCAACGACAGGGGATGAATTAGGGCTTTTTCAGGTCTCTTCTTGAAATGCCCCCAACCCAGGACTTCTAAGAGCCTTGTGAATATGTGTGGTCTTCTGTATTCCCAGATACACGTTGGAGTTTATCAAAATTCTTTTTGGAATATCATTTCTCAAGTTTTCCTTTAGATTTTTTGAACCAGTCACTTGTGAGCCCCAACTCATAATGCTGATTCAGTGAGTGTGTTGTTAAATGATTTTTGCTGATTTTTAAAATAGAGGCATTGGAGATTAGGTTGTTCTCACAGCTCTGTGTTGAGTAAAATAAATAAAAGCCATGAGAATGGAGCTTTACAGTGAGCTTCCAGAAAGGTTTCATACTAATAATTCTCTCTTTCTTCCTGTGACAGCCAGACTACTGATTTTCATTGCAAAGCTAACAATTTTCAAGATTACCACTGAGCTATGGGGAGAGGGATGATGTTAGGTTTCTTTTTTGTTTTGGTTTCCAGAAGTGTTCCATGAAGTTTCTGGGTAGGAATTTGATGCTACTATTGCTGGTTTGTTTGTTTTGCTCAACCTGATTAGATTCCATGGAACTTACTGAATTTGTTGCTTTATGCCAATTTTGGACATTCCTAATTATTTTTCTTCAATTATTACATCTGTTTCATTCCCTTTTTCTTCCCTTCATCAGTGGCTTCAAATCAATATATGTCTCATATTTCTCCTATGCTTCTTTTTTATGTTTTCTATCATTTGTAATCTCTGTTCTGGTTTTTTCAGTTCTAGAAATTCTTTTTTTTAATCACTTTTGGTTTATTTCTTTGTTTGTTTTTTATTTGTTCTAATCAGTTATACATGACAGCACAATGCATTTTGACTCTTTGCATATAAATGGAGCACAACTTCTCATTCCTCTGACAGTACATAATGCAGAGTCAACCAGTCTTGCAATCATACATGTATATAGGTTAATAATGTCCATCTCATTCCACCATATTTTCCACCCACACACCCTCTCCCTTCCCCTCACTCCCCTCTGCCCAATCCAAAGTTCCTTTATTCTTTCTTAGCTCCCTGCATTATGGATCAGCATCTGTTTATCAGAGAAAACATTTGGCATTTGATTTGGGGGGATAGGCTTATTTCCTTAGCATGATATTCTCCAGCTCCATCCACTTTACCTATAAATGCCGTGATTTCATTCTTCTTTAAGGCTGAGTAATACTCCATTGTGTTTATGTACCACATTTTCTTTATCCATTCACCTGTTACAGGGTGTCTAGCTTGGTTTTGTAATTCAACTATTATAAATTGAGCTGCTACAAACATTGATGTGGCTGCATCACTGTAGTATGCTGATTTTAAGTCCTTTGGGTATAAACCAAGGATTGGAATAGCTGGGTCAAATTGTGGTTCCATTCCCAGTTTTCTGAGGACTCTGTATATTGTTTTCCAGAGTGGTGCACCAACTTGCAGTCCCACCAGCAATGTATGAGTGTATCTTTTCCCCCACATACTTGCCAACGATTATTGTTGCTTGTATTCTTGATAATTGCCATTCTGACTGGAGTGAGTTTTCATTTGCATTTCTCTAATTGTTAGAGATGTTTAACATTTTTTTCATATGTTTGTTGATCAATTGTATTTCTTCTTCTGTGAAGTGTTATTCAGTTCCTTAGCCCATTTATTGATTGGATTGTTTGTTTTGGTGTTAAGTTTTTTGAGTCTCTATATATCCTGGAGATTATTGCTCTATTTGAGGTGAGTGTAGTAAAGATTTTCTCCCTTTCTGTAGGCTCTTGCTTCACATTATTGTTTCCTATGCTGAGAAGGAGCTTTTTAGTTTGAATCCATCCCATTTATTGATTCTTCATTTTACTTCTTACACTTTACCCAGGGATATAAGGTTGGTTCAACATATGGAAATCAAGAAACATAATTAATCACATCAATAGATTTAAAAACAAGAATCTCATGATCATCTCATTAGATGCAGAAAGAACATTTGACAAAATACAGCACCCCCTCATGTTCAAAATACTGGAACAACTAGGGATAGTAGGAACGTACCTCAACATTGTAAAAGCTATCTATACTAAGCCCCAGGCCAGCATCATTCTAAATGAAGAAAAATTGAAAGCATTTCCTCTAAAAACTGGAACAAGACAGGATGCCCTCTTTTCATCACTCCTATTTAACATAATTCTTGAAACACTAGCCATAGCAATTAGACCTTCTAAAGAATTAGACAGACTAAGGAATACAGTTAGGAAAAGAAGAACTCAAACTATCACATAATTCTATATTTAGAAGATCCAATGACATAGTTATTATCTAGAAGATCCAAAAATTCCACCAGAAAACTTCTAGAACTAATGAATGAATTCAGCAAAAACTCATAAATCAAATGCATTTCTATCATCAGTGAAAAACTACCCCTTTCACAGTAGCCTCAAAAAAAATTAAAAGAATATACTTGGGAATCAATCTAACAAAAGAGGTGAAATACCTCTACAATGAAAACTACAGAACATTTAAGAAAGAAATTCAAGAAGAACTTAGAAGATAAAAAGATCTCTCAAATTCTTGGATACGCAGAATTAATATTGTCAAAATGACCATACTATCAAAAGCATTATACAGATTTAATGCAATTCCCATTAAAATCCCAATGACATTCTTCATAGAACAAGAAAAAGCAATCATGAAATTCTTTTGGAAAAATAAGAGGCCCAGAATAGCCAAAGCCATCCCTAGCAAGAAGAATGAAGCAGGACACCTCACAATACCAGACCTTAAACTATATTACAAAGCTATAGTGAAAAAAAAAAATACAAAGCTATAGTAACAAAGTATTAGCACCAAAACAGACATGTAGACCAATGGTACAAAATAAAAGACACAGAGAGAAACTCACATAAATATGGTTGTCTCATACTAGGCAAAGTCACCCGAAACATACGTTGGAGAACAGATAATCTCTTTAACAAATGGTGCTGGGAAAACTGGAATTCCATATGTAGCAAAATTAAATTAAATTTCTCTATCTTTCACTCTGCACAAAACTCAACTCAAAGTGGATCAAAGACTTAGGCACTAGAAGAGAGACCCTGCACCTAACAGAAGAAAAACTTGGCCCAAATTCTAAATTTTGTTTTTTAATGACTTGGACAAAATAATCATAACTTTCATAAAGTTTATATCTGATATCATCATTATTTGAATATTGGTGAGAAAATCATTTATTATATCTCTAGATTTTGGTTAATCTTATCCCTTTGTAATTCTGTGCTTTTAGTAAATTCTAGATATTATATATGAGAAATTACCAAGAAAATTGAGACTAGAAAAATATCATTTCTCCAAAAGTAAGCCAAATTTTCTCTGTAAGATAACTCGGTTAGAGGCATTAGTCCTTTGAGATTACCTTAATGCATACAATTATTGCTTTCATCCTTATGAGGGTGGATCCATTTCTTGTTCCCCTTTATTCTTGGTATATAGTCCCTTATTAAGGGCTTCCAATGAAACCTGGGGTGTTTTTCGGGAACCTTCTCTTTGGTGGGTTCTAAGTTCTAAATTCTGTCCCTCTTATATCCATGAGTCTGATGAAGCTTGTTTTAGCTTCTCATATATTAGTTAAACATCAGCATTAGTAAACACCTGTCAGGGAATAAGGCTCCAAAATCTTTGGCCCACTTCTCTGGTCATTTCTCCTTCCTTATTGCCTGAGTAGATATCCAATGCTTTCAAAGAGATATTTCTTTTATATAGATAAAATACTGGCTTTGAGGAAATATCTTACTTTTAAGTGCAGTTACTTTTACTTTAGCAGATGCCACAGGAACATTTTTACTTTTCTTTTTGCTGTAGGAACTTACCATATGACATTTCGAGGATTATAGGTATATATTTTTATGGAAGAGAGAGAGACTATAATTGGTACAATCATAATTTTCTCCTCAAAACTAGATATTTGTAAGTGTTATATTTCTTAACTTTTCAACTGACATATTAGTGGGAAATAAAATTTCACTCAATTTTTACTTTGTCCATTCTTATTATGTCGTAGTTTGGGGAGAAAAATCTGTCCAATAGAATTTTATGTGATGATGGAAATAATCTATTTTGTGATGATTAATATGGTAGCCATTAGCCAAACGTGGTCGTTGAACCTTTTTGAACCTTTTAAATGTGACTAGTATGAATAAGAAAGTGAATTTTTAAATTTATTGAATTTCAGTGTATTTCATTTCTTATATAAACAGCCATATATAGGTAGTGCTACTGTGCCACACAGCTGAACTGTTAACTCTCTTTGCTCAGTTTGTGTAATCCTTTTGAGAGTGTTTCTCTACTCGACCAGTTTTGACACAGAGCTTACTCCGTGGTTCCACAATATCATGCTTTGTCCCCGACATACACACATCACATTTTTTAGAGGCTTTGTTTCTTCCAGTATGAAGACTGAAAAGCTAATGGCCTCAAGAACGCCAACCCTCCCACCTCTCCAGGGTAATTTGCTACTATTCATTTAACGCTAAATTACCCTTACCCTTCCTCTCATTCAAACACAATGACTTCTGAATTCTGTATTTATAGAAACAAAAGCCCTCTATTCTAGGGAAAGGGGAATCCAGATCTCTAAGACCCAAATGCCCTGGATTTTTCTTTTGAGAGAACAAGATGGGAAAATTTCACATTTCTTCCTCTGCTGTTTTTGTTTGTGTTTGTTTTTTTTGCATGATGAACTCACAATAGTGAAAAGAAAGACAACCAGTTTCTCAGTCAAGTTATCAAACTACATGTAGCTCAATGAGACCAAAAGAAAAAAAAAAGGAAAAGCCAACAAATGAGGAAAATCATATGTATTCTATATTATATGCTCCTATTTATAAATGCTAGCAGTGTTTTTACATTAGCAAGCACATGGTAAATGAGAAAAAAAAATGTTTAGAAATATTCTATGCAGGCATGAATTTTGCATTTCTGGGAACCAAATGCAAGGTAATAACTGTGCAATAATTTGTGAATTATTTTAGCAGTCTAGCAACATTTTTGTATAAGCAAATTTGAAACATAGGGAAATAGTAACATAAATGGTCATAAAGATTCAATGATGTCTGCCTGAAAATGTCCTAGTTTCCATGGCAATTCTAGAGTAATTATCTCATCTCCCAGTAAACATATAAATTTTGGTTTAGTTACAGAATATTCTGATTATATGTGTATGTCTTGTTATAATAAAAACAACCTACCTAATTTTTTATGTTGGTGAAAATACAATCATGTGTTTATTACAGTTTACCTTGGACACTTGACTAAACAGCTTTTGTAAATAAACCAAATAGAATTTATTTTAAATGTTGTATGTGACTTATGAATTGCAATAGGAAACAAAAAGTAAACACTAGCTGTAGTAATTCTTGTTGTTAATATTATGTTGTATTCACGGTGTAAGAATATACTGTGGAGTAAGTAATATAATATTGGTCTCAATTAACTTACAGAAATGAGGAAATCACAAAATCGACTTGGCAACAACCATAAAAATAATACAGCTTCATCTTTAGTAATCATTTAGAATGTAGATTTAGTTGGAAGTATGTGATTTCTCTGATGGCATCGAGATGATGCCTGATGATACATGTCAAAAACGTCACTACTTATTTTGAAATACATATTATATAGTGAAAATAAATAAACGATATATGAGGTACTAAAAGTAATGTGATTTAAATAATTTGGAAGTTATCATGTGTTAAAATGTAAGATTTTAAAGAATATTCCATGTGGACATTAATTCTATGGAGATGCTTATTTTGCCATGCATTATATAGTAGACACATGGAGCAGAATCCAGAGACTATATTTGCTAATCCTGATTCTATACTATAACTCACCAGCAAGAGACCATGAGAAAATCACTCTGATATCTCCTGTCACAGTGTCAATTCCCACCCTGTTTAACTTACAAACATGTAGTGTGATCAGATGATACTATTAGAATATAGGAAATTTATGATATGTTGTGATTATGTAGAGAGCTACTGAATAGTCAAAGCACATCTGATTTCAAGGCAAACACCAGGCATTCTAACTCTAAAATAATTTGAAATAGGAATTATATATAATGAAGGTCAATTTATGGTGACTGACTTATTGGGTTTATAAAGTATGTAAACTGCATAGCAGTGTGAAGTTTTAGTGGCTGCTTAGCATGGATATCAGAAGCCATTATTTCAGGACATAACTCCTTCCCCACAATGTTATGAAATAACACAACATGGTAAGGGAGAATAGGCTTTAAAATAATAATAGTACAGGGTGCTGCAGGAATGGTGGTACTGGATGTGCGTGAGGCCTGGGTATCAGTTAAGAAGAGATTAGTCTGTATATAGCAGAATGTTCAAAATAGCAGCTACAAGAAAAGAACATTATTTCTCTCACACAGATAACAACTCCAAAGCAGGCAGTCAGTCCTCAGTTGGTATGGCAGGACCCAGTTTCCCTCAATCTTTTATTCCTCTGTCTTTATTAGTGGCATCACTTGTAAAGGTTGCCATGTGGTCCAAAATAGCCACAAGACTTTGTTCCAGGGAAACTGGGTGAAAAATGTTCAGAAAATCATTGTGCTGTGTTTTTGCAATGTTTTATGAACCTGAATTTATTTCAAAATAAAAAGTTAAAAATTGCAACTAGATATAGAAAAGAAGGGAGGGGATTTAAATGGAGGAATGGAAACCATTATAATTTGACATACATAATGGTAGGAGAATGTACAAATTTACAAAATGATAAATTATTTAGAATTATAGTTCTTAATTTAATTAAGTAAGGGAGTTCCATGAGGGAATTTATATTTCTGTTATCTGTGCATTTAGTTGTTTGGTGGGAAACAAATGCTTCATTATTATCATCAAAATTTCAGTAAAGAGTAATGGAATAAATGGATGTTTTTAATTTTATACTGAAATGTCCACTTCTTTCTAATAAATTCCATTCTTAAATACGGTTCAAAACAAAATCCTTGAGTTTATAATATCATACAAAAATTAGAAAACCAAAAGCAATATAAATAAAAACACAAAATACAATTCAACAAGTTATTGGTCATAGAGAATAGCTAGGATATAACTCATTATTATCAAAATTAGCAATATGAAGGAAAATAATTAAGCATTTGTTTGTTTTTCCTGCATAAATTCCTTATAGGGGAAATTCATATTGATAAGGGAAAGTTGTGTATTTACAGAAGAGTCCATGGTAGTCAATGAAAAAAGTATCTGTTCCCTAGCTATATTTGTGGTTAGCTGACAGCAGCCAGAGGCCTCAGTATTTTTCTTCTTCTTTAGCCAAGGCATGAACAACAATGTAGTACATGGGCCTGGGCATTTCTGCCCAAGTATCATGTCCCTTCTGAGTCCAGAGTTTCCTGGTGGGCGGGCAGCGATTTTATTTCAATTGCATAATTGTGCTATGCTTCCTTCTCATTCAATCTTGCTTTCTCCTTTCCTTTCATCCAATAAATCTCTTGCACACTTAATACCAATTTAATGCTTCCTGGAGGGCTTAACTGATACAGTATCCAAATAACAATGTGAGGACAATGACATTAGGGTTATATGGGAGAATATTGACATTTTGGAGGATGATTAAAATAAGAAGTGAAATAACATGTCATCTAGGATCTACTTTAAAATCTTTCACGTAAGAATAAGGATTGATGAAGCAAGTAATGCAATAATCTTAATGTTGATGATGAGACAATTAGAATCTTTGTAGTACTGTGATTATAAAACACTAGGACCAGCTGGATGGTGTAACACATGCCCATGATCAGGGGATTGAGGCAGGATTGCAAGTTCAGAGCCAGCCTCAGCAATTTAGCGAGGCCCTCAGCAACTTAGTGAGAACCTCAGCAACTTAGTGAGAACCTATCTCAAAATATAAATAAATAAATAAAAAGGGTTGGGGATGTGACTAAGTGGTTAAGCGAACCTAGGTTCAATCTCTTGTACCAGAAACAAAAACAAACAAAGAGCAACAACAACAACAACAAACAAAAACAATGGGACTAGTTTCTAGACATTCAACATCTGGTGTTGGGTGGATTGACAATGAGGCTTCAAGCACTTTTTTGAGGAGTGCATGAAGTGGAAGACTAAAATAGAAGACAGGTAGTTTATAAGGACAGAAGAATGGATAAGAGGAGAAGCTAGAGAAAAAGATCATGTTCTTTAAGTTTAAAGGCATCACATGAGATAATGTGCTTATGTTCCTTTCAAAAGGTAAAGGACTGGGCTGCAGTTGTGGCTCAGTGGCAGAGCACTTGCCTAGCACATGTGAGGCACTAACTTCGATCCTCAGCACCACATAAAAATAAATATAATCAAGGTATAAAAAATACAACAACATTTAAAAAAAGGTAAAGGACTGTACTATCTTAATAATAGTTAACATTTGTTTAATATTTATGTCTAAGGGCTTTACATGCATTATCACATTTAATCTCAAGAACACTGTGATTTTGGAATGACACATGTGAAAATTGAAATATATACAGGTAAGGTACATTGTTCAAATTTATCTGGCTCAGGGCTCATTTAGAACTTGAACCCAGCATTCTGGAACCCAATCCTGTACTCTTAGCTATATAATTATCATGCAGCATAACATCCTATTTTTAGGTCATGAGTATGTGATAGTGAAATGATATCTGAATTCGTATGTCTTTTTAGAAACCACATAGTGATATTTTCTCAATCCTCTTGAAGCACATCTGTCATTTAAAATATGTTTGTGAGGAGAAAAGAATAAATGCAAACAAATGAAATTCCACTATTCTTCAGGATTATCTGAAACCTTCCATTCACTTCACAGAGATGTGTTAAAGTCTTATATCTTTCATCTAGCCAGCAAGTATGTGTGGAGTAGTGATGTTCACAGGTGCATGCTGGTAAACTATATTTTTCTGTTTCTATATAATCTATTAATGACCTATCCCCACCTTCTTACTACTTCTCTCACTGTGAGAAATGAGGAGAGCAAATAAGATGTGTCATAACTGATTGACATGAACTTCACCTCTTTCTTTTTGTTGTCCACTCTCAGTGAGTGCTAATGAGTCTCTAATGCAGAGAGGCAGGCAGCAAGAGGGAAACCAGATGTACAAGTTCAGTGATCAGCACCTAAAAATTTGAGAATTGGTAGCATTGATTGAGAGCTTAATTACATGAGTTATAAATTGCCAGTTATCTATATTTTATATAATGACACTTATATAGGGCTATTCTCCATTCTAATGGAAACATGAAGATTATCTGAAGTCACATAAATTAGATTATGATCTTCTCCTCCCCCTCCTCCTCCTCCTCTTCCTCCTCCTCCTCCTCCTCCTCCTCCTTCTTCTTCCAGGGATTGAACCCAGTGGTGCTTAACCACTGAGTAACATCCCCAGCCATTTTTTATTTTTGATTAGAGACAGGGTCTTACTGAGTTGCCGTGCTAAGTTGCTGAGGCTGGCTTTGAAATCATGATCCTCCCGCCTCAGTACATTTCACTGTTAAAAAAAAAAAGAGAGAGACCTTTATTCAAACTTGGAGGTTTTCTTGTCAAATACAATCAAACTGATTGATAATACATCTTAGTATATTTATCTCTACTACGAGTCATGATATATTGCTCCAATGACAGAGATGGATAAAGAAAGATAAAGGCCTAGATATATAGATAAAATTTGGAGCACATTAAAATCATCTGACATGTATATTCAAAGACATTTCAAAACTTTACCTTTCAAGATACCCTAAGATCAGTTAACAAAAGGGGAGAAGACTTGGGCCTGGCTACAGAGGGTTCCACATGATACATTGGCACTGCCTGAATATGGGCAGCAGTAGTACTGCAGCCCCTTTCTGGGACATCCATGAACAGGGGTGAAGGAAGTTCCTCCCAATGTGCAGAACTTTGAGCAGTGCAGCCAGTTATATGCTTTGCTTGGAAAACTGTAGCCAGACTTGTGATCATATACTGATCCATGTATTGTCTGGATGGCCAGGGACTCAAGAGGAACAAGATTGTGTATCCCTAATTTTCTTCATTACTGTCTTATGTTTAGTTTTTTTTTTTTTTTTAGTGAAGAATTTAAATTTCTCATTTCCTTTCATGTAATGTATTTACCGATTTTTTAATGGTTAAATGGGAATTGCATTTAGCATTCTAACTTGAATTTATATCAGATTAACCTTGAAAACATATAAAACTGCTTTTTAAGCAATTCTATCCCCACCCATTTCAGTTATTAATATCAGAAAAGTACATTTTTATACATTGTATGTTCACAGGTATAAATATATAATTTTAATGCATTAATATCATAAATTATGTTGAGAACAAAATGTGAAGCTATAAATAAGTCAACAATAATAAAATAATAATTTCTGTAATTACTTTCCTGAAATTATTTTTTCTTTATATGACTTTGAGTTACCTTCTAATGTCCTTTTATTTCCACCTACAGGACTGCATTTACATTGCTTGCGGAGCAAGTCTAGGGATAATGAACTCCCTCAGCTTTTGTTTATCTGGAAATGTTTTAATTTCTTTTCACTTTTAAAGGACAATTTTCCTGGATATGGAATTCCTGCTTTATAGTTTTATGAGTTTTTTTTCTTTTAGCACTTTAAATGTATAAGTCCAATATCTTCTGGTCTCCCAAGTTTTCTTATGAAAAATCTGTTTATATGCTTATTGAAGATCCCTTGCATATGATGAGGTATTTTCTTTTTCTGAGTGTAGGATTGGTAGCTGTGCTAAGAGCTGAAATTTACTGATATTAACCACAGTTACCATTTATGTCTTGCCCTGGGAGTTGCAAGTCTTTTGCAGACTCCAGAGTACCAAATCATGACATCAGACAGATTCTGACAGTGCAATTATTGACTAGATCCAGAATAGATTTCTGTGTTTTCAACTTCACCAATCTTCTCAGAATACATAAATCATTTTCATGTATTGATAGTTTGATTATAATGTGTCTTAATGGGCTTTTCTTTGAGTTGATCTTAGCTTGAATTATTTGAGCATTTTGAATGTGTAGATTAATGTCTTATGCTTAAGTTTGAAGAGTTTTATCCATTATTTGAATAAATTTTTTAATCTATTATTTATTTATTTATTCAGCATTTGCTCTGCTTTGTTTTCTCTCTTCTTCAGGAATTCCCACACAGGTTAGTATGTTTGATGGTGTCCTACAGGCCCCATAAAATTTCCCTGTCTTCATTTTAAAAATAGTTTTTCTTCAATTTAAACCAAACTTCCTTTATGTTCACTTATTCTTTCTTCTGTTTGCTTATATATGTTGCTAAGCTGTCCTAGTGAATTTTTCATTTCAGATAGCTCATCCCTATTATTCATATTAAGTTGCTTTTTATAATTTTTACCTGTTGATATTTTCCATGTATTCTCATTTCCATGTATTTCCATTATTCTCACATCTTCCTTTTATTCTTTGTTTGGGTTTACTTTAGCTTTTCAACATATTTAAAATAGCTGATTTACTATCTTTTCTCCTAAGTTCAATGTCTGTCTGCATTTCCGTAGGGACCATTTTTATCTATTGCTTTATTTCCTGTGCATGTGCAATACTGCAATACTTGTTCCTTGAAATAGCCCTCAGGATTTTTTTTTTTTTTTTTGAAAAATTCTCCTCCTCCTCCTTTTTCGGGCGTGTGTGTGTGTGTGTGTGTGTGTGTGTGTGTGTGGTACCGGGAATTGGACCCAGGGGTGCATAACCACTAAGCCACATCTTCAGCCCTTTTTATTTTGATACAAGGTCTTGCTAAGTTGCTGAGGGCTTCATTTAATTGCTGAGGCTAACTTTGAACTTGTTTATCCTCCTGAGCACTAGGACACTCATCTAAGAAGTGAATATTTGTAATAACATGGTAATTCTGGTAAACAATCCCTCAGGCTTGTTGTTGCTGCTTTTTTGTACTCGAAGTCTGTTTGGGTACTGTTCACAACTAATTTTGTAAAGTCTTTACTCTTTGTTATGTGTGACTACTAAAGTCTCTGATGTATAGAGGTAGTGGTCATCTAGTGGTTAGACAAGAGATTTCCTTAATCTCCTGAAACCAAGAAAAAAAAACCAAAAAAACCTTTCACTCTTTGAGGATTCGGATCTTTGCAGAGGGGGTGTATGTGGTGTGTGTGTGTATGTGTGTGTGTGCGTGCGTGTGCGTGTGTGTGTGTTGTGGCACATCCTTAATACTTATCCAGATATCCTACAATTTCCCTTAGCTGTCATTTCTTGCTTGTGCAGAGTTCATTTTTTTTTTTTTTTTTTTTTTACTTTCCAAATAAACTGCCAACATTCCACATAGGCACATCAAATCCAAGCCCCACCAACAAACAAAAATGACTACGAACTATAAATGTGTATGAATATATCTGTGCGTATGTGAACCTATTTCCTCCTGTCAAGTGAGTGTAGTAGCTCTTTCCACCATCATTATATTTATTTTGTCTTTCATTATTTTTCTCATTAGACTCTAAACCTCTGAAGACAAGGAAATTTTATTCTAGTGCAATAATGCAAGTTAAAGCAATCTTAAATATAATTCACTTTCTGAAGTCCGGAGAACTTTACTGTTTATGGGACTGCGACTTTGATCTATTTGCAAATAAATTTCCAACCACTCTCTCTCCCTCATATATCACCCCCACCTCAATCCTGCCACAATTCTTTCCTGTAAATTTTCTTCTTGCACTATTTTATTGTCTCTTATTGATGAATTTGGAGTTTATGGGCTATCTACTATTGTAAGTTAGACATTCCATCTGTGTGATAAGTCTTCTACCCAAGAAAGCTATTGAAATCCAGAAATAATTCCCAAAATTAAGTTTTAAATGTGAGGTCCTTTCAGGCTGATGTGAGCCTCAGTTTGTTCTTGGCTTTAACATATGTGTTGAGGATCATTCATTAATTTCTTTACAAAATAGAGCTCACAATTACTCATATTCCATTACCAATAGCCATTAGACAGAGAAAAATTAGAACTCTAGAATTGGAAGAGAACTCAGAAGATAACTCTATGCCACTAGGCAGAAATGGTTATAATCCTTAGCAGACAGCTGGGTGTGTGTCCTATTTTCTGAGAAGAGGACTCAACTCTTGCAATGCATACTAATGTTTATTAAGTATTCAACTATAGATATGTTAATGTGAAGAAAGCTGGCCAATACTGCCACAGCCAAAATGGCAACACTGCCATAGCCAAAATCAGCATCAAGAGTCAGAAGTCGTATTGGTTACATGTATTTCTGACGTCTTCAGACTGGCACCCATCTCTTTTTTTTTCTCCCTAAAACCCAGAATCTTGCTTTATCTTTGGTAAATATCAGACTAACACAAATTGAGTGGCATTCTACAAAATACCTGAAATTTTAGGACAAGTACTCCTCCAAATTGTCAAGATCATCAAAACAACAGAAATCTAAAAACTATCATGTCCCAGAGAAATATATGGAAGACACAGTACCTAAGTGTAGTGTGTTGCCCAAATGGGATCCTAGAACAGAAAATGGCTATTCACAAGAAAGTAATGAAATCTGAATGAAGTGTTGATTTTAGTTATTTAGCATGTGTCTATATTGGTTCATTAGTTGTGACAAATGAACCATATTAGTATAAGATAATGTAGGAAAAACAGTACAGAGTATATAAGAACTCTCTGTTCTATGTCTGTTCTATACTTGCAAAAATCATCCTAAACTTAAAATTTGATTTATTTATAAAAAATCATTCAACTAACTATATGAAGGTCTTTTTTTATTCAGATTTAAGAACACCTGATGGAAGCAGAGATGCATGTTTTGTCTTGCTATACTGTTACAAGGAAATTTGTTGCAGAATTGTAGGTTATGTTAAATCTAAGTGTATAAGTTGGTTGTCTTCTACACCTTTGAAAATCTGGAAAGCTTAATCAGCATTTCCACTTTTAAACTAAACCAATGGTCCTCATCCTTCAGCAATTCTGTTAAAGTGGGAGTCTAGTTATAGTGAAAAACTTCTTGCTCATGCTCAATTTGTTTCAGAGAGAGTTAACATCAATAGGAAGGATAATTACTTCCAAAAATCTTGGGAAACAATATTGGTACAGTCATTTAACATAGGCCAGGAATCCTGACACTTCTTGAAGTGGATTCTAAAAATAGAACACTACTTATTTTTTTTTTGTATAGCCAGTGTCATGATTATACTTCATCTTGTATTCCAAACTCTCTCTGTAGGAATTGTGTCACTGTATTTTTAAAGTCTTATATAGAAGGAACATTTCCTACTTTGATCATGTATTATTCCAAGAATGCATATAGTGTATGCATCCTGAGTCACTGTTCTTTCTCTGAATAAATAACGTAAAAGATAGTAATTATACAAATTATAGTCTGTTTCTGTGCCTATTTCACTTATTTTAAGGCTTGTCTTTCAAATTTTTATCTCCAAGAAATTGAGTTAATAGTACTTTGAATAACACTTCATATAAAAATATTCTGCTATACAGGATTATATAAATCCATTTATTTGACCTTCATAATGAGGTGGAGTTGATGTTGGAAGGTTAATGAAGCAATTATTCTTATAGAGAACATCAGTCATAAAGGCATAGTTTCTTCCTCCCTTTAATATGCACATTAATTAAAATAATTTTTTCTTTGCTATTTGCATTGATAAGTAATCATCAATGAGAGAAAGAATAATTAAGGTTCTATTCATCTCCTATATAATTTTAGAACTTAATTTCTATGGTATGAAATCTCCTGATATAATACATATATTAAGTTTTCCCTGGTATAATTTTCTGTGTTTTTCCTTATTTAATATAGAGGTAGTAGTAATGGGTGTTGCTGTGACTATCAATTAGGTGGACAAGAATATACCCTGGAAATATTTCCAGAATCTGCCCTTGATTGTTACCTCAAATTTAACTCATTTCATTAGCCATGACATTTAATCATAAACTAATAGTTCAAAATTATATATTAAATTTTCTTTCAGGTTGACCTGTAGAATCTTAATGTTCAATAAAAATGTTTTCTATTAATAGAAAAAATATACATTTATGGATACTTATCTGAACACATATCTTAAATAATTTCATACTCTCACAAGATGAATATACCATAGTAATGGGTCAGCCAATCCTATGGGTATATAAAATTATGAATAAATTTAATTAAATATTATTTGGCTTGTGTGTAATAATTTCCCATACTAATCCTAAATCAAATTTAATTATTACAGTTTAATACACCTATCTCTCTATATATTTGTATTTAGAAATACTTATGCACATATTGAAAAGCAGATATAGCTGCAATTTTAAAACTGTAATGATGCTTCTATAACTTAGAGGCAGCTTCTATAAGCTCACATGATATCAAGTTGATTATTTTTTATTAGTGAAATATTTTCATGAGACATGCTTAAAAAATGGAATTTGGATATACTTAGGAGACTGAGGAAAGAGACAAATATTAAGTTGCTCTTCATAGTAAAATAAGACTGAGTTTCTTCACAACAAGTTGAGAAGGGGGAAGTAGAGGGAGAAAGTCATTGGCAAAGCAAGAAAGAGAAAGGGGGCAAACTCAGGGAAAGATAGAATACTAGTATGACGCCAAATAAGAACAGCTTATACACAGGAGAGTCTGATTTTGTATAATAAACTCTTGATTGTTCTGAGCTCTGCTCTGCCCCAACTCACCCTGCTGCTGTAATTCTTCAGGCTTCAGTGACAATTTGAACAGGAGCATACCTGCTTGGGGAATGGATATGTGAAGGGATTTTTTTTTTTTCCAGGTTTGAAAGACTCAGGGAAGAGCATCACAGCTTGCTTGGATAGAGAACCCACAGACTGATTCACTTTGGGCAAAGCAGGAACTCAAGAGCTGGTAGGTTTTAGAAATGAGTGCAATACATTCTCCCCTGTGTTTTATTTATATAGTAATGTTTCCAGTACCTCAACTGTGTCCAGGTCTCATAGCTAATGCACTTAATGCTTTGGATACATAATCTGCTAGATTAGGATCACTATTAGCATTCCCCAATCCCCAAAGAACATCATTTAAAGATTTGTCAGTGAACACTTGATCTCCAAAAGGACAGGACGTCTGCTTTTGAGGGGGGAATACCCTACAGTAAAACCTTAAGCTGTTTCCTTCCCACACTGTCATGGTGTCAAATTAGAGGACCTCTTTTCTCTAAGCTCACACAACCTCATGACAGCAATCTGGGAGGGAGGGTGTGTTACTCTTCATAGCTTCCCCAGCTGGATGGAGGGACACTGAACTCAATGCTGATATTTTTAATTTAAGAAAGTAGCCTAAATTTTTACACTTTCTTAAGATGAGAAATGACTTGTGGGTCATAATTCAATATTAAACCTAAAAGACTGTTCATACCATGAATCAGGTTGATTGATAGTTATTTTCACATAAAGCTGATATTGTTTTTGATATATTGTGAACACAAAATAACTTTTGAAATGTACGAGTTATACTGATTATGATTGGATAATTTCTCCCCTCTTATCAGATTAGGAAGATAATTGGATTTTAGTCTTTTTCATCTTGATAAGCTTCACAGTTTAGAAACGCATTTTGTTTTTAAATGACAAAGTGAAAGTGTAGGGGGACAATGAGCCATTCATACTTTAGTATGAATTGCTTAATATGATAACCTTTCTTCTAACATATGTAATACCATCAGCATTGCATAATTCAGTGTTAGTAAAGCTAGAAAAGGAGATTTAATTCTGAGTAAGATTCAATGACAATAGTATTCCTAACAGTGATCCAAAGGAGGTTAGAGTGATGAAGAAATGAAAGTAAATTAAGTATCAAGGTAAATTGTCTTCTTCACAGTTTTCCTATAATAATCTACATATTTATAATACTCAGATATGAAGGTCAATATATAGATTGAAGATAAACAGAAAATGTGGGGGAAATTCATATTTTTTTCCTAAGTAAAAGTAATGGGACAAGAATTTTAAAATCCATTTAGTCCAACCCTAAAAAATTGCACTATTTCTGTGTATCTCCCCTCCAGACTCCTGCATCTACCAACAATAAATCATTAGCAACCTTATGAAATGCCACAGAGAATGGGCTTTTGTGGTAGAAAGATGAACGTAAAAAGAGAAGCTGAGAGCAATCAAACATCCACTTACGAAGCAGTTTTACCTATGGGAATCTTCATTGGGTGCCTTTATTTCATTTTGATGACTAGCTTTACTGTTTCCTAGAGAACAAAGCTCTGACTTCTAGAAGTATGCTTTCTCTCCTGAGCACATAATTTCTGAGCCCACGGGTATCTTATAGACACTAACTACACTGATTCAATGGACTTAGACAATTTTGTATTTCCTGTTTTTTTTTTTTCCTGGGTGGATTCCAAAGATTCCGGATAGATTATGCTTCCAGCAATATTTATAACATAATGTAAAAATAAATGTGCATTGCTATAACTACCTTGTAGGATAAATTTTTTTAAAGAAGCTCAACAAACTTTTTGGTATGAGTCAAATTCATTTGGGGATTCAATTATATAGTAGACACAGTATGTTATTGAATTTAATTCTAAACAATTACTACTGCCTGTAGGACTGTGGAAAGAATCATTTGAGTTTGTGATATAATATATGTAAAAATATAATGAACTACAAAGGGGATATAATTATTACTATTCTTTAATTCTAATTCTTAGCACTTGATAAAACATATTTTGCCATGCCAGAATGCTCTAAGGTATGGGAAACACATTAACCTAAAAACATTATGTGGATATTGCGGCATATAAGGTAAACACTATTTCTGCAGTAAATCAGGCAATCCAGGTATCCTATTAATTGTTTGAAACCCTGGACTTGAGTGTGGGCTGTCATTTAAATTTTCTAAATTTCAGTTACATTTTCTGCCATGCAAGGGCAGAAGTGGCAAGATGAGCTATTAGGCTATGTAATCTCTAAGAACCCTTTCATCTTTAATATTTTATCATTTGAGGATTAGCACCCATTTCACAATAAATACTGAGCTTTCAAACTAGAGTGTAGTTAGGTTTTAGAGAAATTTCCCTTATTATTTTAAATATCTTGACATTTCTCTTAGGTGGGATGGCAAACTATTTTTACATTAAGACATGTATATTTATAGAAATTAAGTGTGCAATTGCCATAGTAATCAATCAAAATAAAATTTCTTGACTTTGAACATTTTCTTAATATCTCTGCATTTTTTTTCCAATAGGGTCAGTGTTCATTAAAGAAAACAGAAATCACTCTGGGCATTTAAACAAAAAGATAACAAGGTGTTTATGCAACCATAAAAGGGACAGATATTATAGTAGACATCCAAGTGGGATTCCCCAAGCACCACTGGACCCATCATCCCTACCACCCCTGCTCACCATCAAAAGATGATTCAGGAGACTACTACGAGAATTTCAGAGCTGAACCTGAGACAAACTGGAAACTGAAGTTGGGCCACCACTACTGCTGCTACTACTGCCACCACAGAGGCCTCTCAGGTCCCTGAATCTTGCACTTGACAAGATGAGGCAGAGAACAGCTGCCTCTGCTCCTGAGAGCTGGAGACTGGCATGCTACTGCAGAAAACCTCCCAGAAAACAGGCAGAAAGAGCACAAAATTAGCTCCTGCCTTCCATTCATTCTCTAAATCACAGGAGAGGACATTTACTTGATGAAACCTAATTCACAGATAGAACCCTAGCTATAAGGCAATCTGAAAATGTAGGTTTTGCTTTCCAGTCTGCAGTACAATAACAAGGCAGTGATTCTCTAAGTATGATCCTTGGAGCAGTAGAATCAGCATCCCCTGGGAACTTGTTGAAAAATGCAAAATTTGGTCAATATGCTACACCTACTGAATGAAAAACTCTGAAGATATTGTCCAGTACCTTATGTTTTAACAGGTCTTCTAGGTGATTTTAGTGCACACTGAAGTTCAAAATCATTGTAATAAGGCAAACTGGGAACAGTTAGACAAGGCTTACTACTACTACTACTACTACTACTACTACTACTACTACTGCTATTCTTCTTCTTCTTTATTTTTTTCTTTTTCTTTCTTTGATTGCTATTCAATTATATTCAAGAAAAATGTCAAGAAATGCATACCATAGCACATGGATGGCCCCAAAATGGGGAAAGATATGTAACTAATTAAGATATAAATCATAATCCTGTTTATATTAACTTATTCTTATTGTTGTTGTTATTATATACTTATTATATTGTTATCTCTTATTATTGGCAATATAGGGACTTAAATTCTGACTCATAAAATTGGATAAGAGCCTCATGATATTTACTGAAATCTTCTCCTCAAAGTTATTTTTATGTTTTTATCAATCTTTCAATTACAGCAATACCAACCATTCTTAATATACCACCAGGTGGCACATGCTACTGTGACGTGTTTTGAAGAGGTTAGAAGACCTAGTGGTAGAATGCTTGCCTTCCTTTCCATATTGGCTGTACCAATTTGCAGTCCCACCAGCAATGTATGAGTGTACCTTTTCCCCAACATCCTCTCCAGCCAATATGGAAAGCAGCATGGAGATTCCTTGGAAATCTGAGAATGGAACCACCATTTGACCAAGCTATCCCTCTCCTCGGACTATACCCAAAGGACTTAAAAACAGCATAGTACAGGCACACAGCCACATCAATGTTTATAGCAGCACAATTTACAATAGCTAAATTATGGAACCAACCTAGATGCCCTTCAGTGGAAGAATGGATTAAAAAACACAAAGGAATGTTACTCAGCATTAAAAGAGAATAAAATCATGGCATTTGCAGGTAAATGGATGGCATTAGAGAAGATAATGCTAAGTGAAGTCAGCCAATCCCCCCAAAACAAATGCCAAATGTTTTCTCTGATATAAGGAGGCTGACTCATAGTGGGGTAGGGAGGAGGATCAGATGAATTCTAGATAGGGAAGAGAGGTGTGAGGGGAAGGTGGGGGCAGGGGATTAGCAAAGGCAGTGGAATGTGATGGGCATCATTATTCAAAGTACATGTATGAAGATTCAAATTGGGTGGCAACATACTATATATATAAACAGATATGAAAAATTGTGGTATATATGTGTAATAAGAATTGTATTGCAAAAAACACCAAAGTACATGTATAAATGCATGAATTGATGAACATACTCTAATACAAAGATATAAAAAATTGGACTCTATATGTGTAATAAGAATTGTAATACATTCCACTGTCATGTATTTAAAAAAACCCATAAAATCAACAAAACTTAAAAAAAAAAAAAAAAGAATTCTTGCCTACATCCATGTATGAGGCCCTGGGCTTGACAACCCAAGACCAATCAAACAAACAAGTAAAGCTTATAAAATTTTATAGGTTTTTTTCTATATTTCAAAAAACATAATTTTCATTTAATATTCTTTTCAAGTCAATCACTAAACTCTCTTGAAAAGTGGACACTTTGTTCATAATAGGAAGGCATATATATAGTTGTTTGATGTAAGACATTATTTTCTAAAGAAATGAGCATAAATTGCTAGAGAATCATATTTGTTAATTTCTAGAATGTGAAAATTAGAAAAACAGTGAAAATCTGCCCATAATCTTCAATCCTCCCCACCCAAGATTTCTTTCCAATATTTTTTCTAGCAGAAATCTTATAAGTTTTCCAGAATTTTGATGTTTATACAGACACACAGATGTTTATACAGATATAAGGTGATCATTAAACAATTATATTTATTCATTAATTTTAAAAAAGTATTTGCTTTTATGTATGAAACCATTTTTTTTCAATTACAATTCTACAATGGAATTCTTTATGAATCAGTAGTTCTTATTTGTAATGACTGCATGATATCTTCACTGCATGAATGTATCCAATTTACTTAGCTATTATCCTATTATTACATGTTTATACTTTCAATTTTTGTATATTGCAAATGAAAATGCATAGATTATCGTTGTACAAATCTACTTACTATGTATTCTTTTTCTATTTTATAGTCTTTATCTTAAAAGTATACTCATTGTGCATCACATTTCAAAAATATTACTATTATCCTTCAAAGATAATTTTCCAAGACACATTTTCAATAATACAACTTTTAGAACTTTTATTAATAGATTTATGATAAAATTTATGTTACTTTAAATTTTACTTTCTTAATTCCATTAAAAGATGAACTATTTAAAAGTCTCTTGGTCATTATTAGGTTTTCTTCTGTGAATGATCTGTTCTTATCCATGACTCAATTTTTCTTTACTGCTTTATTTTCCTATATGTAAACATGAACTTTTTGCATTTTGGGTCTATTAACTGATTTTTAAATGTATTGCAAAATTTTTCCCTCAAGTGCATAACTTTAAAATATTTTTTCTTGTCTTATTTTTTTACCATGACTTGATTCTAAATTTTTGATAAATTTGTCAAAATATTTAATGACTTTTGAGCTTCATTCTTTCTTAGAAAAATGTGTCCATTCATCATTATTTTTTAAGAACTATATTTAATTAATTGCAGTGATTTGTATTTAATTTTGTTTTGTACATTATATCTTCACATTCCAATAACATATTTAATTATATTTTCTTACATAAATAGATACCATCACTTATTGCATAATCTGTGTTGAAATGTCACCTTTGGGATATATTAAATTTTGTTAACTTTGCAGTCTATCAGACTCACCTTAGGTTTATTCCGTCAGTATCTTATTGTTTTAATGAGAGTAATTCTTTTTAAAGGTTAACTTTTGTCCCTGTGCAATAACTTTTACATGGGCATGCTACAAGAGCCATCTTATTTCCTTTATCTTAAAACAATCTTTGAGAGTTAAATGTGTGTGGCAATTTCTAATCCATATGGATTGTCATTTTTTCCAGTCACTTGTCTAATTATTGCTTTCACAGGGTTCAATATAAATATTAATTAATCCTTAACCAAATACATAATAAAACCTCTATATAAATACCTGTTCACAATTCCTGGGAATGTTTCTGTTATAATTTTTACCATTTTATGTTGCTTATATATATAAAAATTTCAGTAATGTATCTATTCAAAGAAAACCCCCCAAATCAATAACATTTCAATGACCTGTCTAAGAAAATGGAGTTGTCCTTGTTAAAATCTAAGTTGTTATTTGGTGGTTTTCAACTCTTATTAGGAACTAGTCAATAATAGTAACTTCTAACAAATGTATATTGAGCACCCAAAGGATATGTGTATACTGCAGGAATTCTCTGGAGGACAAAGAAATTCTCTAAAGAATCCTCTGGCTTCCTAACTATTCAATAAGATCATCACTTACCTCTGAAAAGCTTAGACTAAAACAATATTACCATGGATTTTTCAGGAAAGGGACTGCAGGGGTAGAAATGGGGTATTCTAGGACTGGAATTCATTATTCTTGAGATAAAGATTCTTGGGCCTAGTGAAACACAGTTCTTTCTTCTTAGATCTGATGTATATTAAAATTGGTAAAGAAATAGTGCAAATCTACTTGTGAAAAAACTAACTTTCATAAGTTCCAATTCTGTGGACATGTTCAGTGAGTTGATCCTATGGATTAGCAATCAATCTATTCATTTTCAAGTCTTTGATAAATTTATATTCAAAACTTCAATTTCCTAACATTCACATATTTAGGACTGCTGACTTTTGCATGATTATTTGAAGTTAATTATTTTTTGGTAGTATTTTATGTATCGAATCACCTGGATTGACAGTGTCAGAAATGATGACATTAAAGAGACACTACTATTGCCTGCTTTTGAAAAGGTCAGAATGTGAATTAAATTATTCCATTCAATGGTTAAAGGTAGCTATCTCACTTTTAAAGAAAATTTTGTCGTTTTTCTTAATGATATGTCATAGAGCAAGATCTTTCATAAAGTTTGCATCTGGAAAAAAATTTAAGTAGTTACATTTTAATACATCAGATAAAAACTACTTTGTTATTTTCTAATCAAATGCCTGATTTATAAGCACTAATGGGTAAACAAGTAAATTTCAACCATGATTTGTTCAATATACATGAACTTTTTCATTTGCATGTGTGAAGATGCTGGTGTGAATCACAGTATTTTTAACTCCTATTTTTATTCAACTAGCATTCTCAGTAACTTATTGGCTATAATTACACTTTCTTGCCCTTTGTTTATATAAGTCTTTATGTTTTCTAAAAAGTATACAGCCTCATTAAAATGCTATTTTACAAAATCAGATATACTGCAACTCAAGTCATGTCTCCTCAAACATAACTACATACAGTGAAAACTTTATGTGAAGCAGCTTAAACAAATGGGTGTTTTTACTGTCCTCTGACAGCATCATAAAGAATTTCTGTGAATATCCATGCATAATCCAAGGATGGTAAACAAGATAAATGGGTGAATATTTTTTAAAGGACAGAAGAGCTTTAAGAATTCATTCTTTCTTTGGTGCATAGCCTGAGTAACCCTTGGTGGGATCAGGTTAGGGTAGGTAGCAATGAAAGGTCTGTCACCTTGCTTGTGTTTATTGAGCATCTACTGTCTAACCTAGTAGGCACTGTGATATTGTACCTGGAAAGATTTGAAAAAGATATTGATTCTCTTTCTCCTTAACTTACTCAAATCAATGATTTTGCTCATTTTTCTAAGCAATGATTCAGAATCCAGAAAGACAAGTTGAAACAGTGCTTCTCAGATTTTAATGTGCATAGAAATCATCTAGTAATTTAACAAAAGGAAGATTTTAATGCCCTAGATTTGGAGCTGGCCTAAGTTTTTGCATTTCTAATGCTTAGGATTAGAAAGACTCTAAAATGTGTCTCATCAATCACATGTTGTCTTCACTGGTGACTCAAGCCTCTGCTGGTGAGGTTACTACCTCCTATGAAAAACAATACCAGGAGTGGTCACCCCCACTCACACTGCTGTTTTAGGAAGGTAGTTGAAGAGATCAAAGGTTTTTAGGCAAGACCTGATCACTTCTTCCAAAGGGCAAGATGGGTCTATTCTGTTTTTATCATTAAGATGAGGAAAATCTTGACAGGCAAAGGAAATGTTTCTCCTTTCATTTGGGAAATCAGTAGGCCGGCTTCTTCTAATTCCTAACAGATATGGAGTATTGTGAAGTAGAAAGTGTGTATAATTTTTAGGGTACAGAGAAAGACAAAAAAAATTTGTAGAACAGTTTATACTTTCACTTAAAGCCTTTATTGAAACTTAAAGTAATTTTTTTTTTTATTTAAGCATTGAAGGTCTCGTGCTATCACACTCTGGAAATGTCAGTGAGAGGCTATCTAGCCTTTTAAGTGAAAGGAAGAGCAGCCACATGGCAGATGACCATGGGCATCACTGTTGCCTCCAAATGCAGGATGTTCAATAGTGTTCAGGATATATGGGAAACACAGAAATCAACAGAAGTAATCATTCTACTTGAGGGAGCCACAATTTAATTTTTTGTCTTAATTATAAGACAAAATATTTTTTATATCACCTGTAAGCGTCTGAATAAAAGGACAGAGCATACCAAACCTGTTCACAATTAAACACAAAAAATTTCTCTAATAATTTCCAAAATGAGACTTCAAATTCATTTGAATTTCTGCTTTGTGGTTTACTTGAAAATTGAAAATTGATATTGTGTCACATCTAACAAAGTCTAAGATTTTCCACTAATTGGTGAAAAAAGAAAAGTGACATTGCTGAATAGTATATTTACTACCTATCTTTCTCTCATCACCCTTAACTACACAAATTAATTTTTATTAATCACATATATAAATTTCCTTCCAATGCTTTGTTTTATTTTTTCATGATGCTTAGCACCAGACTTCCTTTTATTCTATCTCAGTAGTAGTAGTATTTCCCTCTTCTGCATAGCATTCATGTTCCTCTCCATCGCACAGTTTTCCTACACTTGCCTCCATCCTTCCAATCTCTCCTTTACATCCATTTTATTTCACTAATCAAATGAGCTCCAAATGAGCCCCACATCCTTGCTTTTCTGCAAGTATCAGATTTTTCTCAGTAAGAGACTTTTTTTCTTTCATACATACACACATACATATCAATTATTTGAAAAAATATATGCATCTTTGTATCTTTATTGTATCTCTCTCTTTTACCTTTTAAATTTATTATTTTTTTTCTTTGGTGGAAGTTTCCTTTTGTTTCTCTAATGTCTCATTCCAGCATTAAATTATTGATGGGATTATTATCTCCTAGTATTTAGTGAATGGGCCTTTTAGGGATTATGATACTCCAGGCTTTATCAGATTCATCTCAAATATCATAAAGGAACTGTCAGTTTATCAGCTAGAGGTTTTTCTTTTTCAGTTCTGTAGGTAACATCAAAATTTACAAAAACAGGATCAGATAGAAAAGCCTGCACTAATATCTTTCATCCAGGAGAACTGATTTATCCTTTTCTTTGGCAAAGCCCTTTGTGATTACTATCACTGATGGACAACTTATAAAATTGAACTCTCTCTCTCTCTCTCTCTCTCTCTCTCTCTCTCTCTCTCTCTTTTTTTTTTTTTTTGTACTGGGGATTGAACTCAGGGGCACTTGATCACTGAGCCACATCCCTAGCCCATTTTTGTATTTTATTTAGAGACAGGGTCTCACTAAGTTGCTTAGTGCTTCACTGTTGCTGAGGCTGACTTTAAACTCCTGAGCCTCCTGTCTCAGCCTCCTGAGCCGCTGGAATTACAAGTATGCTCCACCACGCCCAACTTTAGCTGTGTTTTTATTAAAAACGGACTCAAAATCTTTTAGAAAGATCAGGTATAAATTGTACGTGACACATAAATGCTAATTCTCAAGGAAGTAACCTGTATGGAAGCACTGAAACTCCAGAAATGTATCTTGTGTAAAGAGTACAATTTTGCAAGGTGCACGCTTGTAATTCCAGAAGTTCTGGAGGCTCGCTCAGACAGGAGGATCATGAGTTCAAAGCTGGCCTCAGCAACAGTGAGGCATTAAGCAACTCAATGAGACTCTACCTCTAAATAAAGTACAAAATAAGGCTGGGGATGTGGCTCCACTGGTTGAGTGCCCCTAAGTTCATTCCTTGGTACCTCCTCCCCCCAAAAAAAAGCCCCATGCCTAGTTAAGGTCATGAAGATTGGCATTAAAAGTGAATGGAATAAAAAAGCAAGAGAGAGAGAGAGAGAGAGAGAGAGAGAGAGAGAGAGAGAGAGAGAGAGAGAGAATATTAAAACAAATCTAATATCCCATCTATGTATTCATCAAACACCATTTAATACCCTTTGTGTGGCAGGTGTTAATTAGGCACTAGATAAGAAAGCAAAACAAAATGAAGGATATGATATAGTTCCCAATTTTCAAAAGATCACAATCTAGTAAAAAGAAGCAGACAAATAAGAATTAATTAAATGTCAATATGTTGAATTCCATGTCAGATATATGAGATAATTTCAATCCATGGGGCCAGAAAATTTGATTTATGCTTCCTTTAAATCTCAAGTCAGTTTCTTTGGTTTTCTTATTTGACCATGGCTTGTCTTGGCTATATGTAAAGATGAGGAACTGTTAAGCCTTTCAGTATGAAAGGAAGGATACTTTTACTGCATCTTATGAAACATAGTCTTAGTTATTCTTTCTGACTCTCTTTGCTTCAATCTATTAATATAAACATCTCACATGTCATTTTTTTTTTTTTTTTTAAAAAGTCCAGGCTTCCAGTGTGCTTACATACTGGTGAAAATTGCTGTGAATCACAGTCAGAAATAACCTATCACTGTTGTACATCCTGAAAAAGTTATGTTTTTCTTTGTTTTCTTTTTTGCTTTTAAATTGCATCAAATTTGAAGAAAACTTGTGATCACCCTTATTCTCTTAGAGGATTGATTTGTGAGAAGGCTGATGATCTGTTAAGTAAGTATGGATTAACTTGGAAGAGCATAAATAGCAGTAATATTGGAAACAAAATCATCCAATTATTTCGACTGGGGAAAGGTTGAGGTTAAAGATGTGATTATGCATTGTTGGGGATTTTGACTGTATACCCATCTGTAGACACCAGCTGTCTTGAATTCAAGGGATAATCTATGGTACTACTTGAGTCTTCTTCCAAACCAGGGTGAACAAAGCTTCAGGCAGATGCACAGAATATATAATTCAACTACTTAGGACCCCAACACTGGGGTCCTAACTGAATGACAGAAAAATGAAAGGTGATAACATTGCTTAAAAGAGGGGTTATCTGAGTTTGTTTCTTTCATATTTATGCTTTAATTTTTAAACTAAGGTACAGAGCACTGTAGGGTGCCAGGGACCTATATTTACATATTATGTAAATGTTTTTAATACAACTGGATGGGGAATGTTAGTGGATGGCAAAGATGTCCATTAAGAAATAGTAATTATATGAGCCTTAAATTAGGAACAGGTGGCAAATCCAAACTTTTAGAACCAGTGGTGGGAAGAGTTCTAGGTCAGTCAGAAGGTTTGAGTCTTAATTCTACTTTTTTACTAGTTGCCTGACTTTGGGTAAACCCTTTTGGAATAATCCTACTAGGCAGCTGATATATATCCTGGAATCATTCTTTAATTTTTGTGTATTTCTATTTGAAAGGGGCAGAGGTTCCAACCTGCCCTTCAAGGCCCCCAGTGACCCACCTTCCTTTCTCTAGGTACTTTCTAAAGGTTTTATCATCTTCCAGTAGCACTATGATGTGAGCTGGGAAGCAAGCCTTCTTCTCATGTTCCTCTGGGGGATACTTTAGATCAAAAACTGTAAAAGCCAATATCTCTGTTTTTTTCTCTGGAACTTTTCAATTCCTCCAGAAATGCTCCTTTATTATGCTGTTTTAGAGGCAGATTGGCTATAGGCTGGAGAAAGTGAAGGGGATCTGATCATTAGGTACAACCCATTGAATTTCACATTTCAGTCTTGAGTCTCACTGCCACCTCTGTTGTCTTGTTATCTCGGATCCCATTACCTGCTTTATTCAACTCATCCACAGTGGGGGTCCTTTTTGTTCTTTGTATAGGAAAGAAGTAGCCACCTGCTAGATCCAGTCAAGATGAGGGCAGGGAAACCCTTGAGATGTTTGTGCTCTTTTCAGCCCTGTATCTCACTTTCACCTTCTGTGGTTTTTGGCATCACCATCATCTTTGGCTGTTTGGGTTTAGGTTATATAATGGTGCACCTTTTTTCTTGAACACTTGATTTGTGTCTTCTTTTGCTTTGCAAAATATATTTCTCCCTGTTTTCAATCCTCCAATATTTTCCTGGGATTTCATGCTGGCTCCTTTATTCTTTCACCCTTGAGGGTTTATATCTGCTTTAGTCCTTTACCTTCATTTTCATAGGTTTTTTGGGGTTGGAAAGAGTGGATACATTTGCTTCAATAGGGAGTCTAGTTTTACATTTATAAAGCTCTAATCATTCATTTTAAAGCACTAAAAGGAAGCAGAATAATATCCTCAAATACATGAGCATCTTTTTAAAATTATAATTTAAGCTACTTTCCTAGCTCAGGAATATTTTAAACAATGTAGATGTGAACAATATTATTTTAAAATGTGGCCTGCTAATTTATTTCAAGTGTTGAAAAAGGCTATGTGTCAAATCATACTAATGGAAATCTGTAACCAGTGACTACAGATATAGTTTTTAACATTTTAACACATATGGATCACTAAAACATTGTTAGAAAAAAGACAGACTACTTCTCAGCAAAAACTACAGATTCTCTTTAAAGGATTAAATATTTCATGAACTTTTCTCCCTTAATGCCAAAATCAGTGTTAAATTGTGCCAATTTAGTTCAATAACAGCATTTAGTCTTTGATGATTTTATCTAGCTCTCACTGAGAATTGGCCTCCTGAGCTTCTGACTTTGTTTCTTTTAGTCTTATCAGTTAGTTTAGATATTTCAAAGACTTCATTCCAGTGTTGAAGTGTGAAGGCATGAGATAAAGATCAAATTACCTGTACAAGAAAGAGAAATGGATGACTTCTCATGTTCTCACATTCTTAAGGTTTCTAGGTGAAATTTCCGACCCATAAAATGTCAGTTAAATAAATGTCTGAAACAACATGACTTTCTTTTACAAAGAATGGCATTGGAATTGCTATGACTTATTTTGCCTGTGGGACTGAATTACAGATTGAGCCCCAGAATTTGTTCTGCTGTTGCTTTTATACTTTTTGAAGTGAGATTTAGTTAATTACAATGATTGGGAGAGACTTGCAGAGGCAGTAGCCATATAAAGAGTGAGGGAGTTATAGTCTCTGTTATAAAAAATTTATTCCAGAGCCAATCATTTAATATTTTTCCCATGGCTTTCAGTCCCTGCCATGGAAAAAAAAAAAAAAAAGGATGGCTTATATAATTTTCTGTGATTAGTTCTAAGGGAATACTTTTTTAAAAGAAAGTAACAAACCTATATTGTTGCTCTCTGACAACTTATTCCACAGGTTATTGATGTAGGTTTATCTTAACAGACAAGAAGTACACATGTAAAGAAAAAAAAAACATTTACAATTTTTTAAATCAAATAATATATTTGTATTTTTAAAGATGAGTACTCAAAGTTCCCTTTTATATCTGTAAATATCTATATCTCTGCCTGCAAATGTTTCCAATTCCTGTCAGAGAACAGAATATTGATAATTTAATATAATGAAAACTGTCTGAGATTGGGTCTTGAAGTGTCTACTTCCATTCTTCAAATATGTTTACTACACTTAGAATCAGCTTCTCTGGATGAGCCCCACACTTGCCCCACAGTACCCTAAGTTGTCTACCATGGGGTAATCCTGAGACCATGTACAAAACATGAATGTCAGAGGGTCTGTGGAAAGATGTCCTTGGATCTCTCACTGATGACTTAAAATCCTTCTTAAAAAAATCCTTAAGATCAAACACAGGATAAGATGCAGTGTCCTTGAACTTTAACTGCTTTCAGTAGTCTAAGGATTTGTACATAAGGGAATCTGCTTATCCACACTCTGATTGATAAAATTCAGATCTTGGCATAGTGGGCTGTGCTCTAGTAAGGTTTACCTGCATATTCAAGCTTGTCATGAAAAGCAAAAATACTGACTCACATGCCTAAGGCCTAAAATAAATTAGGATAGGCCCACAAAAGGGTTAGACAGCAAAACTAATGAGGACCAGGCAGGGAGCCTACAGAAAAGGGTAATATACTCTACTCCCCCTTCATACTCTCTTTTGATTAGTTTTTTATCAGGCTCTGGGGAGCAAATGTGCGACGGGAAGATGCTTGTTCTCTGCAGACCAGCGTTGTGGGAGCAGTAGCTGGGGGTTGTTAAATGTGGATGGGAATAATACAAGCTTTGCAGAAGCTGTATAAAAACTTTGTGAGTCTATGGAGTTTTGAAAACTGGATGATGTTATTATAGCAGAAGTTCATCGTTATGGTGTAGCAATCTAAGTCTAAATAACCTCTGAAATAAAGGTCAAAATTTTGAATTTATGGGTTTTGACATCCATCTTAATGATAATCCAGATCATGTTTTTGGAAGGGTTTTTTCCTTCCATATTTTGGGAAGAAATTATAAGACATAATTTCCTTATCTAATTAGTTAGTATCAACAAAGATGCAAGGATTTTAGCTTTCTTAAAATTCCTAACAATTCAAGTTTATATCAAATTATACTACTTTTGAAAGAAAATAATGCATCTGCAGATGGTGCTGAATTGCATAAAATTAATTAAATGTGCAAGTTTTCAGTAATTAATTCCAGTGAGGCCTATAAAAATTCATTGTGAGCAGAATTACATGTTTTTTTAGCCTCTTCTTTTCCAACATGAAGATTGTTTTTGCACTTTTGAGAACAAGTTAAAGTGACATGGAATTATAAAGGTCATTCAGGGGAAATACATTAAGTTTCTTGTGGAACAAAAGAAACAAGTTTCTGGGTTATGAGGTATTCACACAGTTCCCACATGTTTGTAGTTTTTCCCTTAAAGGATGATTATGGCTCAGTGAAACCCTGGGAAAGTCAATCCTGGCAGTGCTGCGGCTGTTGCCATGTATGTGTGGTCAAGTTGTGCCTGGATGTAGATTGACAGTGGGGATTATCCAGTGTCCTATACCTTGGCCTGAGAACTGTTATGGAATATTAATTTCTACATCATTTTCTGTAGTTTTCATGAAAGAATGCTTGCAACCCAAAAACTTATTTTATTTACTTATTAAATATTTTCAGAGTAATTCTAAGTATATTTTGTCAAAAACATTAAAGCACCTGAGCTCACTGAAGAGGCTATTAATGTTGAATGGAAAGAACTAGAAGATTTTCATTCTTTCAAGTCAGAATGATAGTATTTTAAAATAAGGACTTTTACTAGATATTTAGATTCTGTTTTGAATCATGTACCTTCAAAATCTTTATGAAGTTTCAGAATTGTGAAAACTTTTAAACCTTTGCTATTTCAGCCATGTGATAAGGCTATCTCTACTAAGAAATGCAGTTCTTGATCTGGATAATGTTTCAATAAAGGCATTTTTTGTCATCATTTGTTCCTGTAAATGAAATTAAGATACATATAGTGTCATAAGAGGCAAAAGTATTTTAGATCTAATGAAGCCTGAAAAACCCTTAAAAAGGTCTTCCTTAGAAGATACAAAGCATTGCCTTTTAAGTATCAGTGTTCTATTCTATTTTTTTAAAATCCACACATACAGTCATGACTCTCTACCTTGGCTGTATGTAACTATGGGCTTTCCAAGATTAATTTAATGCTTGGATTTCACTCTAGAAAAAAGGGCAACACACACAAACACAAACACATACCCCCCACACATGCATGCACAGTTGCTCACATTCTCATTAATAAATTGTTTCTTCTTCTGTCAAACTTAGGGAATTCCATCTATAGCAAATTTAAACAAAAATTGCTTTTTTCTTTTGCTTTCTAAGCACATGATCATGATGTTTATCCTAAATGCTGTGCAGTATCCCATGGCTGAGGAAAGATTGGGATACATTACATAAACAATCCAAAGATAAAAATTAAGTAATATTCAAAGAACAACAAAAAAATACTATGAAAAAGAAAAAAGAAATAAGTAAGATTTACTTTATGACATTCAAAAATAGAACTTCTCAATGAGACAACAGATTATATACAGAATTTGTATTTTGAGTAAGGATTGCTTAAATTTCTCATCAAAGAAGAGACTTCGCAGGTGGCACCTTACAGTTCTTGATGAAGTGGTACAGGTTCAGGAGAAGGAAAGAAAGTATTTTTCTTACTCTTAGGGAATTATAAGCAGAAAGAGAAAGAATTAGAAGTGTAAATTAAGCTGATGTGGAATGTTTTGTTTCTACAGGATTTTTTTTTTCCATTAAGCTTCTCCAAATTTGTTCCTCAGAGGAAAAGGCTTCTTGTGCTCCTGCTTTCAGTTTGGGACTCTGATTAAGAGGCCACTTTGCAGTCTAACAATAGGAACCAAAGCTACATCACATATAGCTTACATCCCAGATATCTTGGAAAGATGAAGGCCTTAATATGGACCATCCCTGAGCTACTGTTAGTTTCTAAGTGACATTGATGAGATACAGAATTTGCCAAGGTCTGTCTTGGAAGCTTGACACAGTAGGCAACCATGCTAGGGCAGAGTAAGCCTTTGGTATGCTGCAGGGGAACATCAGGGAGCATCGCCAGAAGTCTCACCTGGGCCAAGAGAAGAACCATGAGTAATGAGCTGGAGACTCCAGCATCAGAAGCGAACAGGGCCATCAATTACTGGGCAGTCAGCAGACAAGGTTGGTGACTGATGGATGACAGTCAGCATACCCTCAGGAACCACATAAGGCTCAAACTTTCATATGTTCTACACAATGAAGTCATGCACGACACACTCCTTTCCCCCAGTATAACTGAATGCCATTCTAGAAAAAACTAGTGGGACAAGAGAGAGACAGTTATCTCAGTGGCTATGCTAAAATTCTATCAGACTGTGCAATTAAGTTTTAAATGTATTAAGAAAGAAAGAGAGAGAGAGAGAGAGAGAGAGAGAGAGAGAGAGAGAGAGAGAGAGAAGGAGGGAGGGAGGGGGAGAAAAAGAAAGACTAACTGGGTTTGTTTATTTTTTTACTCATTATTTGTTTGTTTATTTCAGCCAGAATATTAGGTTTGGGGAGAAAGATCAGATTATTTCTATAGAAATATTTTGTCTGCAGGAGAGATCCAAGATGGCAGGCAAGAGGGAAGCTGCATTTTGTGTTGCTCCATGACCTGGGATTCTAGTAGTGAGAATGCTGTTTCTCTGCAAGTTATTAGAGGACACCCAACAGCTGTTCCCATGCAGGAATCCTAGCCAATTGCCCACGCAGGTCCCCAGGCCACAGCATCAGTGCAGAACTTCCAGCCGCTTTGCCCATGCAGGACCTCTGGCCAACGTGCTGGGTAGAACCCCTGGCTGCCCACCCACACAGGAATCCTGGCCTCTGCTTCCATGCTGGACACCCAGCTGCTGCCAACATGCAGAACCTCTGGGCACCACTTCCGTGTGGACACCCACCTACCAATGTGGGACTCCCATGGCCGCCTCCATCAAAAACAATCCTTGTATTTTCTTTTGAGATTATTATTATTATTATTATTCTTTTTCATTGTCTCTCTTCTCCCACCCTCACATCCCCAACATTTGTGAAACCAAGTACTGTTTATGGATTAGGCTACACGTTCTACACAATGAAGTCATGCATGTCACACTCTGTTGAGGACTGGGATGTCTGCATAGTATATTACAGTTGTGTTGTATATTCTTTTATTCTATTTTTATATTTTTTCTTAACACCATTAAGTTTATTTTATTTTTTCAGCATTAAAAGAAAAGTTTAATTTTTTTATTTATATATGACAGAGGAATGCATTATAATTCTTATTACATATATAGAGAACAATTTTTCATATCTCTGGTTGTATACAAAGTATATTCACACCAATTTGTGTCTTCATACATGTACTTTGGATAATAATGATCATGATGTTTCACCATCATATCTAACCCCATGCCCCTTCCTTCCCCTCCAACCTCTCTGCCCTATCTAGAGTTCATCTATTCCTCCCATGTTCTCTCTCCCTATCTCATTATGAATCAGCCTCCTTATATCAAAGGAAACATTCAGCATTTGGATTTTTGGGATTGGCTAACTTCACTTAGCATTATCTTCTCTAACTCCATATATTTACCTGCAAATGCCATGATTTTATTCTCTTTTACTGCTGAGTAATATTCCATTGTGAATATATGCCACATTTTTTTAATCCATTCATCCACTGAAGGGTATCTAGGTTGGCTCCACAGTTTAGCTATTGTGAACTGTGCTGCTATAAACATTGATGTGGCTGTGTCCCTGCAGTACACTGTTTTTTAAGTCCTTTGGGTATAGACCGTGGAGAAGGATAGCTGGGTCAAATGGTGGTTTCATTGCCAATTTTCCAAGGAATCTCCGTACTACTTTCCATATTGGCTGTACTAATTTGCAGTCCCACCAACAGTGTCTATGAACTTTATTCTTATGTGTGATGTAATATATCACACATATAAAATATCTAACTTTTTTTAACTAAATGGCTCCAGAACTATCCCAGCACCATTTATTAAAATGTCCACCTTTGTCTCAGTGATTTGACATGTCATTTTTATCACATGCTCTAATAATAGTATATTCTCATCTCCTACTTCCTTAACATCTCATCCTACACTCCATCCCTGATTCTATCTGTTCACCAGCATAAACTGTAGACCCTTTTGCAAACCTACTGTTTATATTATAAATAATAATTGAATTCACCATTTCTGTATACTGTGACAAAACTGTAAACATCTTAATAGCAACTATTTGTTTAAAGATGTGTATTGCCTATATTGGAATCTGTTAATATTATTCTCCCCACTAAAGGAGAGGTATTGGAACACTGCAGGGACACTATAAGCCTATAGGGTAAAAACTGTAACAACTCAGATCTGCAGAGTTAGAAGGGAAGACACATGAAAAAAATGAAAAAAACAAAGAAAGAGGGTGCCCCAAACAAACCAAGATACTACATTATTAGCATCAATGGCCAGCATAGCAGAAGGAATAAAAGAGAAGGAGTTTAGGGTTTACATAATTAAACTGTTCTGTGAATTAAAGGATGATATAAGAGCAAACATGAGCAGCAAAAGATAATTTCAATAAAGAGCTCCATAAGCAAATACAAGAAGCAAAAGATTACTTCAATAAGGAGATAGAGTTTCTGGAAAAAAACAACCAAAACAGAAATCCTTGAAATGAAGAAAACAATAAACCAAATTAAAAACTCAATAGAAAGCACCACCAACAGATTAGTTCATTTGAAAGACAGAACCTCAGACAATGAAGACAGAATATATAATCTTGAAAATAAAGTTGACCACACAGTGAAGATGGTTAAGAAACCATAAGCAGAACATTCAAGAATTATGGGATAACATAAAAAGACCAAGTTTAATAATTATTGGGATAGAGGAAAGCACAGGGTTCCAAACCAAAGGAACAAACAATCTATTCAATAAAATAGTATAGTAAAGTTTTCCAAACATGAAGAATGAATTGTAAAATCAAATACAAGAGGCTTACAGGACAACAAACATACAAAATCACAACAGATCTACACCAAAGCACATTATAATGAAAATGCTTAGCATATAGAATAAGAACTTTAAAAGCCACAAGAAAAAGTAATCAGATTATATATGGGGGGAAACCAATTAGGATTTCTGCAGATTTCTCAATCCAGACCCTAAAAGTTATATGATCCTGGAATAACATATACCAATCTCTGAAAAAAAAATTGGAGGTCAACCATTTAACCAACTAAGGTTAAATACCAAAAATTTTAAAAAACAAAAAACAAAAACAAGACTGAGAATACAAATTATGTGTCAATAATAATACTGAATATTGATGGCCCTGACTCATCAATCAAAAGACATGGACTGGCAGATTGAATTTTTAAAAAAGACCCAACATTATGCTGCCTTCAACAGACTCACCTACTAGGAAAAGACATCCACAGGCTGAAAGCAAAAGGTTAGGAAAAAACATATCACTCACATGAACTTTGGAAATAAGCAGGATTTTCCATCCTCATATAAAATAAAGTAGACTTCCAGCCAAAGTTAATCAGAAGGCATAAAAAAGGTTATTACATGTTGCTTAAGGGAACCATATATCAACAAGAGATAAAAATTATAAATATATATACTCCAAACAATGGAGCATCTACATTCATCAAACAGTCTTCTCAATTTCAAGAGTCAAATAACCACAACACAATAATACTGGGTGACTTTAACACACCTCTTTCAGCACTGGAGAGATCTCCCAAACAAAAGCTGAACAAAGAAACTATAAGACTCAATAGTACAATCAATAACTTAGACTTAACAGACATATATAGAATATTTCATCCATCAATGAGTGAATACACTTTCTTCTTAGCCACACATAGATCCTTCTCTAAAATAGACCACAAATCAACTCTTAGCAAATACAAAAAATAGAGATACTTCCTTCATTTTATCAGATCATAATGGAATGAAATTAGAAATCAATGATAAAATAAAAAATAGAAGCTACTCCAATACCTGGAGACTAAATAATATGCTATTAAATGAACAATGGGTTGCACAAGACATCAAAGAGGAGATTAAAAAAATTTTAGAGGTAAATAAGATCACTTATACAACACATCAAAATCTCTGTAACACTATGGAAGGCAGAACAAAGAGGAAAGCTCATTGCATGGAGTTCATTCCTTAAAACAAGAAAAAGTCAACAAATAATTGACCTAACATTACATCTCAAAGTCCTAGAAAAAGAAGAACAAATCAACACCAAAATCAGTAGAAGATAAGAAATAATTAAAATTAGAGCTGAAATCAATGAAATTGAAATAAAAGAAATAATTGAAAAAAATTACAAAACAAAAAAGTTGGTTCTTTGAAACAATAAACAAATTGATAAACCCTTAGCCATGGTAATGAAGACAAGGAGAGACAAAACTCAAATTACTAGAATCTGTGATGAAAAAGGAAATATTATGGTGGACACTACAGAAATACAGAAGTTAATAAGAAATTATTTTGAAAATTTATACTGCAATAAAATAGAAAATATCAAGGACATTGACAAATTTCTAGCATCATATGATTGACCCAAACTGAATCAGGATGATATACAGAAGTTAAACAGATCAATTCAAGCAATGAAATAGAAGAGGACATCAGAAGCCTACCAACCTAGAAAAACCCAGGACCAGATGGATACACAGCTGTGTTCTGCAAGACCTTCAAAGAAGTTCTAATTCCAATACTCTTCAAATTATTCCATGAAATAGAAAGGGAGAGAACAAATCCAATATCATTCTGTGAGGCCAATATCACCCCGATTCCAAAACCAGACAAAGACACATCAAAGAAAGAAAACTTTAGACCAATATCTGATGAATACAGATGCAAAAATTCTCAATAAAATTGAATATAAAAACATATCATAAAGATGGTGGACCACTATCATCCAAGGATGCAAGGTTGGTTCAACATACTGAAGTCAATAAATGTAATTCATCACATCAATAAACTCAAAGATTAAAATCATATGGTCATTTCAATAGATGCAGAAAAGGCATTTGACAATATACAGCACCCTCTCATGCTCAAAACACTAGAAAAATTAGGGATAACAGGAACATATCTCAACATTGTAAATGCTATCTATGCTAAGCCCCATGCCAAAATCACTCTAAATGGAGAAAAATTGGAATCATTCCCTCTAAAAACTGGAATGAGACAGGGATGCCCTCTTTCATCACTTCTATTTAATATAGTTCTTGAACCCTAGCCAGAGCAATCAGACAGATAAAAAAAATTAAAGGGATAGGTAAAGAAAAACTCAAATTATCACTGTTTGCCAATGACTTGATTCTATACGTAGAGGATCCAAAAATTGAAAGTTTTGCTAGTTGCCGTTAATGGTGTAAGTTCGTTGATTCAGAGTCCAATTAGCAATTGTATTAGTCTGTTTAGACTACCATAACACAATATAACAGGCAGATGTCTTAACACAGAAATTTATTTTCTCACAATTATAGAGGTTCAAACGTGTTGGTGTCTGGGAAAAGCTCTTCTCTTGAGCTATAAATAGTCACCTTCTTACTGTGTGCTCATTTGACCTCTTCTGTGAGAGAGCCACTTCTCTCTTGCTCTCATATTGCCACAATCCTATTAGATTAGGACCCCACCCTTATGACCTCATTTAATCATAATTACATCTCTAAATACAGTCACATTGGGGTGAGAATTTCAATGTATTAATGTTAGGAGGACAAAATTCAGTTCATTGTAGCCATTTAACTCATTTTAATATAGTTTAATTCAATTATAATTTATGTACATAAACATGACTTTGGGCAATATCAGATATTCACGACATTCTGAAGCATAAGCAATGAATTAAATAATTATGATTACTATACTTCTTGTGTTAAATTGCTTTTTAAACTGGTAATTCATTTATAGAGTATATGGTAATATTTGATAGCTAGCATAAAGAACTGACCATCGATTCCATTTCTTATGAATTCTGAAAAAAATATGATTCATCATATTCTCAGTTTTAGAATTGATTTAACCTGGATGATATTTGAATGTCCTTCAATGCAAGCATTCAAGCTAAAACGTTTCTAATGTGCAGAATAGCAAACAAATAAGAAGTTACTTTATTTAACCACACACAGGCCATAACTAATAAGCTAATTAAGCATGGATAATTGGCATAATATTTTGAAATCATTCTCATAATATGGTTTTTATTCCTTGTCCTTATAAATCACAGTCCCCAGCACTCTATACCACCATTGCAACCATAGTAACAAGGAGAATGCAAATGTGTTTTAGGAGGCAATATTCTGTATCCCAAGAGCTGCCACATAGAGTTATACAGTTGTATACTGCATGAGGTTGCCAGTTTAGCAAGACTTCATTCACATTATACACATCATAGATTACTTATTTATTTCAATAAAAATTTTCCAGCAGATGGCAGTAAAATGTTTTCTTCTAAGAAATTCAGTATAAAACAACAATTTTCCAATAGATGGAAATAATTTTTTGAGGAAGAATCATCTTTATCTACTTTGTGAAAAGATAATGCATAGGCTAACTCCTGCTCAACACACCTCATGAGAGAATTATAAGGATTAAAGGGTTTGGAATGGTTCTAGGCTCATAGAAAGCTTGAATAAATGTTAGATAGCAACACTACCACAAAAACATTTATATTACTGCCACCATTATCACCACCTCCACAGGATAAGCATAGAGTCCTTACACATTCAAGTCATTTGGGAGAAGAGAGGTGATATGGAATTGATCCTTACCTAGAGACTGATTCTTTCATAAGATATTATTTAAAACCAGTTGCAGACTTTAAGTAGAATGAATATTCAAGGTGAAAGAGATTATTTAGTTTAGTTTTCCTCCAAAAATAGTGGGGAGTGAGGATCAAAGACTCTTAAGAGAGATTATATCAGTTCTAAAACCTTTTCCCTTCCCACTTCTGAGATGTCATGTCAGTTCAAGTCCTCTGAGAAGAAGATTCCATGTCAGGATTCAAGTAAAGGAGATTTATTGAGTGTTAATACTTGTAAGGGAAAAAGGGTGGAGATGTTGGGGTAGGCAGGGAAAGCCTTCAGACTGTGATGTGGGTCTGATACCTGTGGAAGGAGAAACAAAAGGAAAAAAGTTATTATAGGAATGACTAGGGATTATAGCTCACTTCCGAAAAAGCGTTGGCCAAGCCAACTAAGCAAAGGTTGCCCCCTGGAGAAGTCTCCCAATAGCTCTGCTTAAGTATTTTTCCTGTTTTCAGTTATTGGTTTGGAGCAGTCCAGAGAAAGTGTGTTCTATTACTAAACTTGGTGGCAGATCCAAAATTGCAGAAGCTAGGGCTGTCAACCATCTATATTCTTTACAGCAGGTTCACTTGAAGGGACATGTGAGTGAGACACCCACATTGCCAGTGTAGCTGTAAGTAAATTTTCTGATACTGCTTCATGTGTTTAAGGGCATAATGACCACACGCATAGACCTTTAGGAATACTTAACAATGTAAAACAAGCATTCATAGAAATAAGGGGAGAAATGCCTCTATAATAATAGTATTATTACTCCACCTCAGTAATGGGTACTGTTAAACCAGACAAAAGATCAATAAAAAAATAGAGGATTTAATACTAAACGAACCTAACAGTTATATAGTGATCCTTTTATCCATCAACAACAGAGTACACATTTTTCTTAAGTGCACATGGAACATTCTCTAGGACAGATCATATTTGGGGCACAGAATAAATCCTAATGAGTTGTAAATTATTGAAATCAGGTGTGTGTGTGTGTGTGTGTGTGTGTATGTGTGTGTGATCACAATGGAATGAAAGTAGAAATAAATGGCAGAAACACTGGAAAATCCACAAATATGTGGAAATCAAATAACACACTCTCAAGCAACTAAAGTCAAAGAACAAATCAAAATAGAAATAAAAAATATTTTGAGATAAAGATTAAAACACACATACCAAAACATGTGGGGTATAGCAGTACTAAGAGCAAAAATTGTATCTACAACTGCTTACTTAAAAAAAAGAAAAAGAAAAAGAAAGATCTCAAATCATCAACTTAGCTTTTTACCTTGTGGAATTATAAGAAGGAAAAACTAAATGTAAAGCCACCAGAAAGAAGAATATAAAGGCTAGGGCAGAGATAAACAAAATAGAAGAAAAACAATAGAGAAAATAAATGAAACCAAGAGTTGGATCTTGACTTAAAGATCTCCAAAACTAAACTCATTTGAGAAAAAGACTACATTACTATTGATTTTATAGAAATACAAAGGCATATAAGAGAATGTTAAGAACAATTATACACCAGTTAACAAAATAACCTTGATGAAATAGAGAAATTCTGACAAACACGTAAATTATCATGAGTAAGTCATGAAGTGGAAAATCTGAGTAGACTTAGTAAAAGAGATTGAATCAGTCAGTTATATAAACAACAACAATGAAAGCCCAGGACCTGATTGATGGCTTTACTAGTGAATTCTACCAAATATTTAAAGAAGAAAAATTGTCCTCAAACTCTTTCAAAAAATTGAGGAGAATGGAACATTTTCAGGACTAGCACCATAATCAAACTACCGACCAATATTCCTGATGAATGTCCATATGAAAATCCTCAACAAAATGCAAACCTACAGAATTGAATAGCATGTTAAAGGGATTATACATTAAAAACAAGTTGTACTTATCCCTGGAATGTAAGAATGCTTCAATATATGAAATTACTCACTGTAATCCAGCATGTGAGGAGGTTGAAGGGAAACGGCTCACCCAAGTGATCATCTCAAGCGATAAAGAAAAAGCACCTGACAAAATTCAACCCTCTTTCATTACAAAAATGCTCACCAAACTATGACTAAAAGGAAACTACCTCAACTTAATAATGGCCATATATTAAAACACTCACAGCCATCATCATGTTCACTGGTAAAAGACTGACAACTTTGCCTTCAAGATAAGAAACAATTCTGGATGCTAATTCTATCTTACACAGTAAGGGAAGCCTTAGCTAGAGAATTAGGTAAGAAAAAGAAATAAAAGGCATCTGAATTGTAAGGAAAGAAGTAAGATTACCTCTGTTTACAGACAACACAATCTCATATGCAGAAAATACTAAAGATTACACCCCCCCACACACACACTTACACACACACACACACACACCTGTTAAACTAATAAGTGACTTCAGGAAAGTTACAGGATACAAAATCAACACTAAGAAAGTCAGTTGCATTTCTCCAAACTATAAGAACATAGTGCAAAATGACATTTCAGTCAATGGAGAACCACATGTATGACAATGGATATAATGCAGCTGGAAAATTCCTGTCACCTAGTGATGTCTCCTAAATGTTGTATTGTCACATCACCGCATTCCTCACATGTTTGTGATGGTGTTGATGTAATGAACACTCCTTCCTGTCAATTGTATAAAAGTACAATAGAGCACATAATTATACAGTACATAATACTTGCTAATAATGATGAAGAACAGTTAATGGTTTGTGTATCTACTGTACTATTATATTGCTTATCATTATATGTGTGTGTATATATATATTATATTAAAGTTTATATATATATATATATATATATATATATATATATATATATATATATAAACTTTAAAGTACCTTAGGCAGTTCCTCAGAAGGCACTGAAGAAGAAGGCCTTGTTATCTGAAGAGGTGATGACTCTGTGCATGGTATGACCTCTGAAGACCTTCCAGTGAGCTGTATCATGAGGTGGAATAGAGTGATATTGATAATCCTGACCCTGTGTTGGTCTAGGCTGAATGTGTATGCTTGTGTCTGTTTTTTAACAAAAATAGTTTAAAATATTAAATTTTAAAAATAAGTTTATAGAGTAAGAATGTAAAGAAGGAAAATTATTCCTGAGCAGTTATGTGGCATATAACATTTTAAGCTAACTGCTATTATTAAGAGTCAAAACCCAGAAAGTTTTAAAAGTTTATAAAGTAAAAAGTTATAGTAAGCTAAGATTAACTTAATACTAAAGAAAGGAACTTTTCTAAAACTTTAGTGTAGCCTAAGTGCACAGTATGTACAAAGTCTACAGCAATACAGAGTAACGCCCTATATTCGCTCGCCAATCAGTGACTCACACAGAAATATTTCCAGTCCTGCAAGTTTCATTCACAGTAAGTGGCCAAATAGGTGTACTATTTTAAATCTATTATGCTGCATTTTTACTGTGCTTTTCTATGTTGACACATGTTTAGATATTCAAATGCTTACCATTGTGTTACATTTTCCTTAAGTTTTCAGTACAGTAACATCCTGCACAGAGTTGTAGCCTGTGAGCCATGGGCTATACCATATGGCCCATATGTGTAGTAGGCTACATTATTTACATTTGTGTAAATGCACTCTATATTGCTTGCAAAACAAAATCAACTAATGATGCATTTCTTAGAATATGTTGCAACATTAAGTAACACAAGACTGTTGACAAAATGTCAACCCCCATTTTGTCAGTCCCTTAAATTTTGAGAAAACCTGTTAGACATTATTTGCTTCAATCTATGACATGTTCAGACATTAGCGATTTATTTAGATATTTTTATTTATATATTTTTTATTCTGCCAATCTTTAACATTACTAAAAGGAATAAGTCCCCAAGTTTCTTTTCTGGTTTTCAGTAATTTTTTTTTTTGATGGAAAGAAAGTGGAAAAATATTGAGAAACAGGCACATACACACACTAAAAATAACATCAACACCTCTTTTGAAGAAAGAATTCATAAACACTAATGACATTTTAAATAGTATGTACAAGAACAATGAGAGTACTGAGTTCACTGAACACATTAGAGTCAAAATTAAAGTCAGTCCTGTGTCTCTATACCACATATCATCTCCTAGAAAGTTAAGAAATGTGTTGCAGAGGGATGTAGTTTGTTAGAAGAGAGTTACACTCTCAGTATGACTCAGAGCATACTGAATAGGATCCTGTCTTTGTGAATCAACTTGATTAAAAATGATAAGGTTGGGGCTGGGGTTGTAGCTCACTGGTAGAACACTTGACTAGCATGTGTGAGGTACTGGGTTCAATTCTTGGCACCACATATAAACAAACATACAAATGAGTAATTAAAAAAATTAAAAATGATAAGGTTGAAAGAGCTTGGTATATCTACCAATGCCCAAGATCACATAAAACACAAGTGGAAGCATTATTAAGTACATATTTCTATCATACTGTAAATTCCATTTTCTGTTTATCTGCCCAGTAAGTCTGCTTACTTCTAGCGAATTTTGACCACACCATATCCGTCCAATCTCCTCTTACGCTCCAGCCATACTCTCCTTTCTCCCATGCTCCAATTCTAGTTCTTCTAGTTATTGGCAAAATGAGGAAAGAGCTGGTGTTCCTTAGCTATTTTCAATCAAGGGATAAAACTGGATTGAGAAAGAATGGCTAGGAATGTGTAGACACAGAAATGGCAGAAATGGAATCTAGTGGGACTAGATGTTTTATTGATGTGTAAAGCTAGTGCCAACATGAGTACTCCATTGAATTTGTGAAATACATCACCTGGTTTTGGTGACTATTTACTTATTTATTTATTTTCACATAAATATTCCTTTGCTATGCTCTGAATTAAATCACTATGGGCCAAAGCATCCTGGAGTTCTTATGTAACTTGGTGAGGTGTGTAAGGTTCTTAATATAGTCTACTGTAATGTAGAGGTCCTGATAAACAGTATAAGAGGAAAAAATATTAAAAACATATGCCAAATGCACTTTGTATCCCTAGGGTACTCAGGCTAAATGACTCGGTGACCTTTACTATGAAAAGACCAAGATACAATTTTGGGGTACTTTTGGTAACCTTATATACTGCACTCACTGCATAAATACCCAGAGAGTGATTATCTAGTATCCAGCTAACTGCCATAAAACAAAGATGATTTACATTTCTATCACAATATTCTATGGTTGTGCTTTTATTTCAAAGAATCATTGATTTGATTTTGAAGTTTTCTTAAGTTGTAAGTTAGAAAATCATGTTCCTCAGAAATCTAGAATTATATACCCTGTGAGAAAAATCTAGAAATATGAGTCTTATGAGTTTTCTGGGAAGAGTAGAAAAGTATACAAAACACCAATTTTGGGGAAGAAATGGAAGGCATGTAAAGAAGAGAAGGCAGTAGAGCAGAGACCCAAGTGTGAAGGAAGGATGTTAAGGATGGGAGGAGTGGAGGGAAGAAAAGTAAGGAGAGAGCAAGACAGATTCAGAAAAACACTAGAGACAGCAGAGATCAAACATCAGAAAGAGAGAGTGTGGCACCTTGGAAAGATTAAGAAACTTCTGAAAGAGTGGTAGCTATCAAAGTTAAGTAGAACTTATGCAATGCTATTATTGTATAATTTCCTTCTTCTTTTTTTTAAAGTTTTTTTCCAAGATATTGATTCACTAGGATTTCTGCAAAACAACAACATAAATTAAGATTTTGAATGATCATTTCCTTGTTTTATAGAGTTCAGTTTATGCTTGAGTGCTATTACTCACCTAAATATGCTGACTTTTTTCTAATAAAGTCCTCCTCTTTCAGCAAATAGCCAAATTTAAAGAATTCCACAGTCCCTTTTTTTCTTGAATTTCTAATAAAAAATTAATACACATATTGTCATAATTATATAAACCAACAAACAAGCAAGATTTACAGAGCAAGTTGTTTCACACATGAACCATCTATGAGAGATATAAAAATGTTAAAATAAGAGTGAGGGTAATGGTCTTAGAACCAAGAGACTGGGGTCTCAGATGCAGCTCTGCCTCAAATTAGTCCTGTGAACTTGATCACTCCCTTTAAACTCTCTGGTCTTCTGTTTTCTTATCTTTTATATGAGAAATTTTATCTAGACGACCTTTTAAATCTCTTCCAACTCTAAACCTTTATGTGTTTTCTAAGAGTTGATCACTTGGAAAATCAGGAGTCAAAGGGCACAACACTGACATACCCAGTAAGAAATGATGTTTATGGTTGGCTGTGAATTTGATACTCTGCTGTAAAGGGGGTTAATACCCTGCAATACCACCTCTTTAATGAATTAGTTATAGAAGAAGTGTGAATTATCACTATCTCCTGATATATATAGTACAAGCTATTTTCTGAAAGTTTCCCAAAATGTTTGAGTTCGTGGAGGCTTAGAATTTGATGGAAGGCTTAGAATTTGATGGAAGGAGAGGAGACCTTTTCATATTTTTTTTCAAATTATGCTTTTTATTTTGAGAAATTATAATTCACATACAGTAGTAAGAAATAATATAGAGATATCCTGTGTACCCTGTGTAATCAGAATTATGACATTGATAGACTTGAGATATGAGCACTGCCATCATCACAAGTGCCCCTGCTATAAGCATTTCATAATAAGACATCCACATTTCCTTCCCACTCCCTCCTCCCTTTTAATTCCTGACAACTAATCTCTTCTACATTTCTATATTTTCCATTTCAAGAATCTTATATAAACAGAATTGTATTGTATTTAATGTGCTGTGGTTGAGTTTCATCATTCAGCACAGTTTTCTGGAGTTTCATCCAGGTTGTTCCATGTATCAATAGTTGATCCTGTTTTACTAATGAGTGTTCCCCATGGTATGCATATGTCACTGCTTGTTTAATAATTGACCCCCAAATCATCATCTCTTGGCTATAATGAATAAAACTGCTATAAATCTTTGTATATAGGTTTTTATGTGAGCACAGGCTTTCATTTCCCTGGGAGTAATGCCCAACCGTGCAATGACTGAACTGCACAGTAGTAGCATTTGCTTGTTTTATTTGTAAGAAAACTACCAAACTTTTTTCCACAGCAGATGTACCATATGACATTCATACCAGTAATGCATGGTTGACCAGTTTCTCCACAACCTCAAGAACAATTTTTGTTGTCACTATTTTTGTAGGTTTCATTTTTTAAGATTTTTTATATTTACATAAAAACTGAGCAGATAATGCAGAGAGCTCCCATATATTTGTGCACATACTTTCCCTAGTATTAACATTTTGCATTATATACTGCTCAGTTACGTAAATAAGTCAGCATCGGTGCATTGTTATTAACGAAAGCTCTTATTTATTCAGATTTCCTTAGTTTTCACCTAATGACCTTTTCTCTATTCCAGAATGCCATCAGAGATACCACCTTATATTTAATTGCCATGTTTATTTAGGCTCCTCTTGGCTGTGACAGTTTTCAGATTTCTATCTCGAGAACCTGGTGTTATAATTTTTCCAGTTCAAGTTAAGGGCAGAAACTTTCCTTTACATCCTGTTATCCTTCCTCACTTATAATATAATTGCATTAAACATTTCTTCTGCATACTTAGAATCACATTAGACAGTGTCGTAATTTTTTTCCCTTTAACTTTCAAGCCATTAAGAGGAGAAAAGATGATCATCCTCAAGAGGAGAAGGAAAATCTACTTAATCCACTAATGTTTTAACATATACTTCTTGGTGCTCCAATATTTCTTCTTTTTTGTTTCCTTTCTGGTAAAGAGCTTCCTTTACTTATTCTTTCAGAGTGATTCTGCTAATGATAAAGTCTCTTAGTTTTCTTCATCTGACATATCTTGATTTCCCCTTCATTCCTGAATAAAAACGATTTGGGCTAGATATAGATTTAAAACTCACAATTCTTTCCTTTCGGTCATAAGAAATACTGCTCCACTTTTCCTGACCTCCCTAGTTCCTGCTGAGAAATCCCCTGTCGTACAAATTGTTTTCTATTCTACGTAAAGTGCTCTTTCATTGCGTCCAAATGTTTTTCTTTTACCTTAGTCTTCAGAAGTTTGACGATGATATGTCTTGGTGTGAAGTTGTTTTTTTTTTTTTTTTTGAGGGGGGGTATTATCATTTTGGGGATTTGCTTAGATTTTTAAATACTTAAGTTTATTTTTTTTGGCAAAATTTGATAGATTTTTAACTATTATTCATCATTGAATATTTTTCCTACCCTGCTCTCTCTCCTTTCCTTCTGGACATTTGATAACTTAGGTCCCTAGAGATCTATCCTTTTAAAGTCTACTTTCTTCTTGTTATCCAGATGGACTGACTTCTGTCTTCAACTTTACTGGTTCTCTCCTCTTTCCTCTCTCTTCTACTGCTCAACCCACTCATTCAGTTTTTAAAATTTCAGTTCTGAATCTTTCAATTCCAAGTCTCCATTGAGTCATTCCTTATGTCTTCCATTTGCTGAGACTTTTTATTTTTCCATTTATTTCAAGCATGCTTAACACTGTTTATTGAAATTTTTATAATGAATAAAAGTCTGAAGTCTTTGTCAGATGATTCTAACATATCTGTCATCATCTTACATTGGCATCTGTTGATTGCAATTTTTTATTTACATTTGAGATTTTTCTGGTTTTTGACATGACGAGAGATTTTGATGTTGACTGGACGTTTCTTTTTAAATTTTTATTTGTTCTCTTTAGTTATACATCACAGTAGAATATATTTTGTCATATTTATACAAGAAGGGGATACATATTTTTATAGTCAGAATCCCAGTCTTATGGACATACACTATGTTGAGATTCACTGTTGTGTACTCATATAAGTACACAGGAAAGGTATGTCATATTCATTTCTTTTTATGTTAAATAACTTCTGGTCTTATTTAAACTTTCTATTTTAGCCCAGGGATCACTGAAACAGTCATAGGGGTGCAATACCAGCAATCATGGTCCTGGATCATCTGATTATTTGTACTACCAAAATCCTTCACCCACATAACTGGGAGGAAAACTTCTGTCAGGTTCATTTTATCATCCTGGGTGCTGACCCCAGCCAAGATGAAAGTACCAAGACTGCAGTGAAGGTAGAGTATGTGTTTGCTACCATATCCTTAGGCACTGTCTTCTTCCAGAGCTCCTGGAGACTCACACAGAAGAAAAATTGAAGAGAGCCCTGGGGCATGAGAGATAGGCTCACCATGGTAAATCAGTTTCCAGTGATACCAAAAATGAAGGAGTATAGTGTAGCCTACCTCTATGCCCGTTCAAGTTAAGGGCAGAAATTTTCCTTTACATCCCGTTATCCTTCCTCATTTGTAATATAATTGCATTGAATATTTATTTTGCTTACTTAGAATCACATTAGACAGTGTTGTACTTTTTTTTCCCTTTAACTTTCAAACCATTAAGAGGAGAAAAGATGATCATTCTCAAGAGGAGAAGGAAAATCTACTCAATCCACTAATGTTTTAACATATACTTCCTGGTGCTCCAATATTTCTACTTTTTTGTTTCTTGCAGACATACCTTTCCTATGTACTTATATGAATACCTGCAGTCCACACAGTGCCAGGACTTTGTACTTTTGGGAAAGTGTATCTTGGAAAAGACACCATGCACAGATTCCAGGTGTACTCAGCAGCTTCCACTGATACCACATTCATGTGGGAGGACAAAAGGTGGCCTTTGTGACTTTAATGACAATAGAAGTTCTGATTCTCTATTAGACCTCCTCTGCCATCACCCCTAAGGGAATGGGAAGGAGAATCTCTTTAGTCAGATGAATGTGGAAGTCCAGGCTCCCTATATGCCTGGTGGGCATGAAAGTCCCAGCCCTCATCTTGATCTCCTTCAACACTACCAGAAGTGGGGTTGGGGCACCCCACTTTGATTTGGCAAGGGTAGAAATTTAGGCTGACCACTGAAACTTTGCTGGCATGGAGGGGGTTTAGCCTCCAGTTTTTTTTTTTTTTTTCTATGATTATGGTCTGGACTAAAGTATCTATTGTCTGAGAGTTTTCTGTGTTGCTACATTTCCCCTTTTTTGGTTCTGTGATAAAAAAGAGCCGACTTTGTTGCTGTTGTTGTTTTGTGTATTCATCTGTGTTTGTGGATTTCCAGCATTTTGTTATTTTATCTCCTCTTAAAATCTCATGTCTTGTGAGTTCACCACAATTCTTTGTGCTTGGGCATCAGGACCACTCTATGCATCAGAGTCAGCAAAAATTGGTGAAGAGACAAGCTGCTCATCTGTACTTCCTCTGCCCTCAGGCAAGCTCCATCGTCCCTTTGGCCCTCACTTACAAAACACAAGTTCAAAGATGAAATCATTGAGATTTTTAAGAAATTGAGAACTAACCCAAGCAGTTTTGAGCCCAGAGCCCTGGGCAAATGCATAGATCATACATCATGAATAGATCAAAAACAATATTTTTACTGCTTGAGGTATAAATTTTCTTAGTCTCTTTGCTTTGCCCACCTAAATGTTTTCTAGACACTTTGAAAACTACCATTTCCTATCACCCACAGGATTTATACTTGAGCTCCATTTTGCCTAAGTAAATTTTGCTTAACTCTTTAGAAATAGGCAGAGGCAGTTTCAATCTACTACAATCTCTAATTCCAATTATGGTGTGTAGTTGTCTTTATGTTATTCCTAACCCACCACATATATCAACCTCTACTGTTTGTGTGAGTGCAATTGTATTTTTTTCTCCTGTTTAAAACTTTATGCTCAAATTATGGCATATGTGAAAAGCAGGCTTTCTGTCTGCTGGCAAAATAACGTGCGTGTACATCATGGGTTTATGACTATGCTCCAACTTAAATGGCTCCTGTTCTTTGGTTTGTGTCTGCAACCCAATATGCTTATGGTTTGGTGCTAATGTAGTTTATAGCAGTGTTTTTTCCCCCAAAATGCATATATATTTATTTATTTACATACATATACATATATTGCTTTTCAATGCACACACATATATACATAGAAATGTGTATTGGCTTAAAGGTTTAGATGACTTCTTAATGTGGGATTTAGGTCATGGCCAAATGTATAATAGTCTAATTTTCTGTAAGCACAAATTAATTTCACCTTGAAAATAAGTTTAACTAACTGTATTATTATAATATCTTACAAAATGAGTACATGCCATGTCAAGGGGACACTGGCTAAAGGAATGACCTTTAGGCCATGATGTTCATAGAGATATTCCCTGTTGCCACATGTTTGATTGTGGATTAAACATACATTGACGAGAAGGAGGTGGGGACCAGTAGGGAGAGAAAAGGCACAGGTGTAGGATAAGAAATGAGTGTGCAGATCAGTCAAATGGAAGAATACGAGCTATATGAATCAGAGAACAACTGGATTTCAACTGAACAAACAAAGTCATTTTTTGCTAGAGGGTATGGAATGCTTGGATTCTGAATTTTGTAGAATTTTATTAGAAAGTAACTAGACATTATTGGGTAGAACAGTGATGATATGAAAATGGGGTTTGAAGATGAACATCTTAGTAATAATCTATATCTTGGATTGGAGAGGAGAAAAAGCTAAGTTTTAAGATATCATCTAGGACTCTGCTACCCATTATGTTAGCTATGTATCACACAAAGCTTTTGAGAACTTGAAATGTGTCTAATTTTATGAAGGACCAGCTACATGGGTGGCTGAGACAGAAGGCTCACAATTTTGAGGTCAACCTGGGCAACTTAGTGTGAGCTCTTGTCTAAAAATAAAATTGAATTTAAAAAAGAAAAGAAGATATAGCTCCTTGGCAAAGCACTTGTCTAGCCTGTGTATAGGCCCTGGGTTCAATCTCCAGGACTGCAAAATATTGTATTTTTCATTAAAAACAAATGTATTTTTTTGGTAAGGTTACACTTTAATCATTGAAAATTTATTATCTGAGTTAGAGTGTACAACAGGTATAAAATACTCCCTGAATTTCAAAGATTTAGTATAATTTAAAATGCAATTTATTTCATTAATAATTTCTATATTCATTGTTGAAATACTATTATTTTATATATAGAATAAATAAAACTATTATTAAAATTAATTTTATCTGTTTTTTTAATGTAGCCACTAGAAAACTTAAAATTACAGGGGATTGGGTGGGTATATAGCTCAGTGTAGTACATGTACTCAACATGCCCTAGGTTCAATGCACAGTTTCACACACACACACACACACACACAATTAAAATTATGTAGGTGGCTTGCTTTGTATTTCTACTGAACAACATTGAGACACTGATCTACATGGTTATTACCTGACATTTGGAGACTTGGCTATTGAGACAATGCAACTATTTTCATATTCAGAAAACATTTATAAAATGGAGATAATAACCCTACTTTTTAGATTTTTTTAATCCATATCAACACTTACATGGATTAACTACAAACCATTTTAAGATTTCCAAATAAAAGTAAATGACCCAACTCTTTAAACCATTAAAATTTTTCTGAAATAGTTTATTGTTGACTAAAAGTAAGAAGTCCAGTGAAAATTAAGTTATAGAAACGGAAATGCAGATTAGCCAAATTCTAGAGAAATTCGAGTCTATGTTATTTGGTAAATAACATAATATGATGATCAAATTTGATACTTTACCCAAAACTTAAATTATGGCTAGGTCCGAAGAAAAGCATTATTCACAGCATGGTTGTCAAAAACAGATATTGGAGCCAGCCTCTAGTGCTTAAATTCTGAATCTCTCACCAGTTATGTGATTCTAGGCAGATTTCTTAAATTCTATGTGCTTCATTTTCCTTCTTTAAGTTTAAAATTGGATGATAATAACAGATATACCTTACAGTTATGAGTGCCTATATGACTCCTTCATAGAAAGCCTTGAGAAAAGTACTAGACACACAGTAATACTTAATAGTGACTTTTAATTTATACTATTCATGGAAATATTATATACTTGAAATAAGTATCCAACTATGGTTTGATTTGCTTTGTTTTTATTTTTAATTTGAGTACTGGGGATCGAAATCAGGGGCACTCAACCACTGAGCCACATCCCCAGCCCTATTTTGTATTTTATTTAGAGACAGGGTCTCTTGCTTAGCGCCTCACCATTGCACTATTGATTATGAGCTTACAATCCTCCTTCCTCAGCCTCCCAAGCCACTGGGATTAAAGGAATGTGCCACCATACCCAGCTCCAACTATGTTGGAATATTAGAATAAATATTTCAGGCTAGGGGATTCTAAGTGACCTTTTAAAATATTTGTATATTGCCATTCAACCATTTTTTAATCTATTTTAAGGTGTAATAAATATATATTTGTAAGTCACATCTCAAGAAGTCAAACTAGATGGGCTTAGAGACTGACTAGGCCTGAAACTGAAGGCAAATTACTTACCCACAACAAAGTCTCTGCTTTCTTGTCTGAAATGAGGGTAAATGAACATCCACTTTAGCGGAGGTGTCCCTTAAGAGATGATGTATGGAAAGAATCAAGCACAGTGCCTGAAATAACTTTATGATTATTATTGTTTTCTCTAGCAGAAACCTTGTGATCCTGTAAATGTAGCATGTTTTGTTTTAACCTCATTATAAGAACACATATTTGAATCATGACCATAAAATTTAAAAAACATACTATTTGATTTTTCTTTCAATTTCTTTTATCCTTTAAGGCTGAATTCAATATCAATTACTAATACCAAGAGCCTTTTGACTTTCCCCACTGACTTATAAAACTGCTGATTCCTTATGGAAAATAAACACCTGCTAGTTCCATTTTTTAGCTCAAGACCCCTATTGTAGACCTTTGTCTGTTACAAACACCCTGGGATTTATGCATCATTATTATTTTTTTCTCCGAATATGGTGCCTGCTGCTGAACTTCTTATGACTTGAGGCAAAAGAATTTAATTGAAATAATTGTTAGTTTAAAAAAAACTGTTCTAAGAATGCTGCTTCTTTATATAGCAGTACATATTTTCTTTCTAATCAAAGGTCAACATTCTAAGAAGAAGAGCTTTGTTAGTTCACCACTGGAATGAACAATCACTTTTCTGTATGTCAATGAGAGATATTTTATAAGAAAATTTAGCTCATTGATTAAATTTATAGACTTGTCTTATCCTGTTATAGCATAAGATTCTGAAGGACATTCTTGGGGAATCCAGTGCAACTTCTCTCACTAGAATCCTCAGATGCTGACCAACAAACATATCAGATCTTGGCCTAAAGGCCAGGAAGCAATGACAATACAAATGTAAGAAGCTTGAAGCATTCTTGGAGTGCATTCTTGGTAGAAAACCTTCTAGAACTTCTATAGAAAGAAGCCCTTCCCTTACATAGGGACACATTGTATCTTCTGTATTAAGTGATCTTTCCTGAATATGACCTAAATGGTGCCACAAAACTGTAATATTTATTTCTCTCTCTGTCCTCTTCAGTGCTTGCTTTATAGATCTGCATATTTGTCATGTATTCCTGCCTGAGGATTAGGACAGTCTTTGGGGACAGAGAACATACGTTGCATGTTATGTGTTATGGTTTGAGGCTTAACTCAGAAGGGCTGCTTAATTTATGTGCTTCTGCATTTGAAACAGATAAATTATCATCCATCAAGCTGGAGTTAGCTTGAGAATTTTCTGTTGCAAGATTAAGGAAAGGGGGAGGGGGGTCTTCAATCATGATGTATTTACATCCTATTAGGGTTTAGAAGGCAATAAAGGTTTCCAAGAGAAGGAGGAAAAGTAAGAACCAGAGTCAGAAATCAGAAAATTTTGCAGGATTAGAGAAAACCATAGATCTAATTATTGGTCAAAAGATAAAAGCATAAGAGTATATATGAATGAAAAAAATTGCATCAGATGAAAAGCAGCATGTTTCTTCGTGTTTAAATAAAACTTGAATCTGTAATATCTGGCTGTTAATTTGAATATTAATAGTATATTTGTATTAATGTTCTTAGTAGTGGCTGGCACATAAAAGATGCTCTGTCAGTCATAGATATTTTTATTATCATAATCATCATCATTTTTATTTGAATTGAGAAAACTGTCCCAAATAGTATTTGCCAAATATGAAAATTCAACACTGGTTTCTTGTATCATTTTTCAATCTTAAATGGGTATTTGGTGCATGCTCTTCAACCTTAATGCCATTATAGTTCATCTCATAGGTTCCTTCATCTTTATTTTTATCGCAGAGGGATGCAGGCTCTCCTGCCTACTCATGATGAGTTCAGTGATTTAGAAATTGAGCCCCATAGCTACATTACCTATTCAGTTGCTGAACTGTGACACACTGTTTCATTAGTCATACCAGGTTGTTTTGGAAATATGTCCCATCAACCTATAAATTATGGAGCTGCTGTTATAAATTCATAACACTACTATATGGGAAGTTTTAGATTAAGTTCATATTCTTTTTGCCTGAATTAAAATATGAATGAGCTACTTTGCATCCCAGACTTTGGTTCACTGAAAGTCTGAAGTGGGAGGATGATGTTAGGGGAAAAAAAAAATGAGAACACAGTATTATTTGAAGTCCATATCCAAGCTGTCATTTTGACAGATGCATGTTCTTGGCTTATTTTAATACTTAGATTGAAAAATTTTTTAAGAATTCTAGTTCTGTCTTCTTATGGATTTTCAAATCTATAAAGATTTTAACTCCCACAGGGGAGAGAAGATCATAAGAAGCTCTAAAGAATCGGGGAAGTTTTATGTCTGATGATGATTATTAAGCCAGGCTGTTGTTTATGGCTCTACTAGAATTTTGTCAAATCCTTAATTCAATCAAGCAATGAATGTATATTGAATGCTAGGTTATATAGTTACCATGCTTGATGCCTGCCCTTACAGGGTGGGAAGTATAATGGGATAGGACATGGATACATAATAAGACAACAATGGCAGAGGTCTATTGTGTTGTCAAATGAATGATTCTGGCAGCACGTGCTGTCAGACCTCACAGTTCTGTCTTTTGCTCTAAAACTGCTGCAGGAATTTAATTCTAAGTCTAGAGGTGGAACCTCTTTGCAGACAGCTCCCGCCTTGCCGTCAGCTTTGACTTCTTTACTGCACTGGGATTACTCATCTCTCATTGCCTTTGGAATGAGCGACAAAGGATTTAACTAAGCTAAGAGAAGAAGTATATAGTGAAGCCAAATATAAACTCTTTATATTATCCTAAGTAGCCATACCTTTTGATCCCTTTAAATTTGTTGTCAGGTTCCCAGTTGGGAGTGATGGTGCTTAACATTAGTGCTTGGCACACAGTAGAAGCTTAACAGATGCTTGTGTAATCAAAGGCCTCTAAAGTTATATTAACCCATATTTAGATGTCACTGCTTAAAAATTTTTAATATACAATATCAATGTTACTAAATTGGATTTTTAGAGAAGGCCAGGCCCATACAACATGTTTACACTGCCAGTTTTAGCCAGCTTAGGGCACTATCCACGTACCTCTCATGCTACACATGTTCCTCAGCACATGTGCTTTTCTATATTTCTGTTTGCATGTACTTTATACATTAATCTATTCAGGTTTTCCTTCAATGCACATATTTATTGAGTCCCTGTTCTAGACAATAGGGATACAGAGGTGAACAAGACACATGAGGCCTCTTCCTTTGCATTCTGTTGGAGAGATGAACAATAAATAAAATATGCCAGTAAATATAAGGGCTAAGAAAAAATAAATAAATTGGTATAAGAGAATGCAAAAAAAAATGGTCAAAGAGAGTTTTGGTCAACATGATCCCCTCTAGAAAGCCACTGTCTGAACAGAGGCCTGAATGAAGTACGGGAGTAAGATGGCATCCAGTCAAGAGCATCCAGGCTGACAGAGTAGTAAGTGTGTGGGTCCTAGAGGCAAATCCCCAGCAAGGACAACACAGAGTGGCTGGGACGGAGGGAGGCAGGCAGTGATGAGGCATGGATTTGCAGAGGCACTATGGGCTTTATCGAAGAACTTTTAAACTGCCATAAAGACTGAATTTACACTGTGTGAGACTGTGTAAATTCTTGTGCTAAAAGGAAAATCCTGAGGTGTTGAGATTAAAACTTGGAAATTCAAGCTAAAATCGCGTGTGTGTGGTGGGGAAACATTTAGAAAACTCTTCCATAGAGCTGGTGGGAAATGACAGTAGCTTGAGTGGATGGTGGCTATTAAGTGAGAGACATAAGGAGCTTTTCAATGTCTTTCAAAAGCAGATCTACATGGTTTGTGGGACGTGACCATGTGCAGGTTGTATAACAGAGGAATCAGGAATGTCTCCAAGGACTTTGGAAGAATAAACTTACACTTAGTGACATAGGGAGCACTGGGACAGGAGCAGTTATGGTGTATTTAGAGGCCAAAATGTTTGGATTGGGATGTATTCATTTTGAGAGGAGCTAGCATAGATAAAGTGGAGAGGCTGAATTGACAATTGAATATATGAGCTTGGAGTGGAAGCAGTGAGGCCTGAAATATGAGAGCCTTCTGCTTGTAGATGACATTTAGAACACACAACAGGAAGAAATCCCCAGAGAATACATGTTGATAGAGAAAGGAATAGGCCAGAGGATTGACACTCAAAATGTCAAGGTAAAGGCGATGAGGCACAATTACTTACAGTTCCAGGAGAAGCAAGAAGTGAGAAAGAATCTCAAGGCAGGGTGTCATAAAAGCCAAGGAAATGCTGAAGAGTTTGAGTAAAAGGAGAACGGAGAATTGACTGATAAGGAGATCCTAGTAACCCCTTACGTGAGGTGCCCTTTCCTCCACCTTTTCATCCAGCTGGTCACTATCCAAATTTTAAGGCCTTTTTGTATAAAAGTATTAGTCCAAAAACAAAACAAATAAAAACTTGGCAATCTTTTTCAGAAACATGGATCCTTGCTCCTTGAAGAGGTGTTATATTCAATGCCCAGAAAAACAAATGCCAATACTGGTAAAAACTGCTGAAAATTTATCATCTCCATAGAATAAAATGCACCTCCCCTCTCTTGTCTCTGTCTTTCATACAGTGAAACCCTGACTGCCTGTTAGCACTATCTTGGGAAACTGTAAAGTACTAATATCCAGACTCCCAGTCCTGAAACTTCTGATTCAATTGTCAGTGAGGTGCCATTTGCATTGTTTTCTGAGTTTCAGTCCATGGCATTTTGTAAAAGATCCATTGTTATTCTAATGTAACTTAGTATTTGAATATAACTTGCTGTTTCAAGGTTAAGAACAAGTACTTTGAGAGCTGGAAGAGGAAAAAGTTTCCAAATTTCTCTTTCATTGGTAAAACATATGCCACACAGCAAGTGCTTGAAAGATAGTAAATATTCAATAAATATTTATTTAAAACATAAATGATATTTAACTTGGAGAATATTTCTACTTAATGAATCTGTTTTCTACTCCAAAAGAGATATTAAAGAATGGTTGAGGACAGGGCTGGGGATGTGGCTCAAGCGGCAGCGCGCTCTCCTGGCATGCGTGCGGCCCGGGTTCGATCCTCAGCACCACATACAAACAAAGATGTTGTGTCTGCAGAAAGCTTAACAAAATAAATAAATATTAAAAAATTCTCTTTCTCTCTTAAAATTTTTTTTTAAAAAAAGAATGATTGAGGACAGTTCTAAAACATGCAATGGTTTCTTTTTCTCATCTTGAAGTTACGAGTATAAATGTCCATTAAATTTTTAACAGTTTCTTCAGTACTTCTGCTGTACTTATATCTCTGTAACTAAGTTAATCACATAGAGAAGGATAGACCATCATTACCCTATGATATAAATTAAGAGGGTGCTGTTTTTGAAAGGTATCGTGATCTGAACTACTTGGAATAACACTTTCAAAAGGGAATATTCTTTCCCTCTCTCTCTCTCTCTCTCTGCAAACCTACATATAGCTACTATAGAATACCTAGTAGCATATAGTTTCCTCACCTATTTTACCTTGCTCATTCTTGGGATTCCTACTCTCACACCTTCAAAACTGTACATTGGGGCAGTCCACTCACTTTCAAGTTTATATTGAAAAGCTAGTTACTCTATGAAGCCTTCCCTCTTATCCTAATCAGAATTATTTCTTTTTACATATTAATTAATGGTTAATTTAAAAAATTATGAATTATATTAATAAAAATCATGCTATTTCTAGTAGTTATTCATGTATGTTATTATTCCTCCCTTAAAATATAAGCAATTATTTGAAAGGGAGCCAATGATTTAGAGATATTTTATATCACATAAGAATATCATATATATGTATATGTATATATACATATATATGCAGATATATGTATGATAACAGTTAATGAAAGATAAAATCCCTATGAGCTACTGTCCCACTTTTTAAGTTCTGTGTGCATGTATTTTTTAACAGATACACCTCAACTTACAATGTAGGTAAGCCCCTTCTAAATTAAATATCAGTAAGTTAAAATTGCATTCAATACACCTAATCTACTGAGAATCATAGTTTATACTGGTTTACTTTATATATGCTTAGCTAGCTTACAGTTGGGTCAAATCATCTGACACAGCGCTATTTTACAATAATCGATACTGTTGAACAGCTCATGTAATTTAGAATCCCTATATCAAAAACAAAACCAAAAGACATAAAATGATGTAGGTACACTGGAAAGTACCGTTTGCTTGAAGTTGTGATCATGTAGTTCCCTAGGAGTTGTGTCTCATGATTCCTGTCCAACATTGAGATAAAGTATTGTACCTGTCCATATCCTCAACTGAAAAAATATCAAAATTCACAATTCAAAGTATAATTTCTACTTAATGTGTATGACTTTTGCACCATGGTAAGTTGAGAAGTCAAAAGTCAAAGCATAATAATCAGAAGTCAAAAGTCAAATATAATTTGCTGGTGTGTTTTCATTATCTGTTGGAACATTATTTGGTGTATATTACTTGTATACAGCACACATGCATACACACACCTCAAAAAGCACTAACAAAAAATGCTTTCATTGAATTGAACAAGGAATACTTGAGATTATATATTTATTCTTATAAATTTAAAGTCAGAAGGCAATTTTTTTCTGACTTCCTCATCAAATTCTGGGACATCATACTTTGCTTTACAGACCAGGCACATTATTTAAATTAAAAAACAAGAATAGACTCTGACTGAAAGAATGTCAGTAGTAACATTTAAAACAAACACACAGGAAAACGAATACCCTTGTAAAGACCATTCAAATCAAATAGGTTAGTAAAAGCAGAAGCTGATGTGTGATGCCCTCAGCAAAACCACATGGCCAGAATCTCCACACACCTTAGCGTACAGGGGGACTGTAGCCAGCTTGAAACGGAAGCTAGTGAGTGAAGATGCAGTGGAACACATTTCACAGACTCTAAAAAACTCTAATAAATCACCCAGTGCTTTCTTGGGATCTCATATAATAGAAAAGCGACCTAATCCTCAAAAATCTCACAAGTATGCAATGAATGATCCTTTTCAGAAGAAAGAAGAAATTGGGGAATAAAAAACTATTAAGAAAAGAATATAAATTGAGCAAAATGGAATTCTGGTGAAAGGACCAGCAGAGAAAGAACTCAGACTGTAGCATGAGAGCAAAAAACAGTATTTCAAGGTGAGAGCACCACTGTGAGAGGCCATAGCACTCTGGACCTCTCAGAGGTAGAGGCAAGGTAACTTTAAAAATCAGGCTCAGCCTCCAAAGACAAACAAAAATTGCTATATTTCTGAGTACATCATTGTAACTACATGGGAGCTCTTGAGCCATGAATGAAAGTTACTTTAGCTTTTCTCTGTTCTTCATGTAGGAACATTCAGAAGAGTTAAAAAAATAAAACCAAAAAATCCAACTTTATATAAACATAGAAAAAATGTATTTATAATCCAGATTTATATAAGTAAATTGCAAAACAATACATAAAAAGCCAAATAATGTTCCTACAGATAATGAAAACACACCAGTAAAATATATCCACAGAGAAGATAAAAATCATTGCCTCAGATTTTAAATAGTCTAGGAAATTAAAATAATCAAAGCTTTGTAATAAAAGCATAAATCAGTAACAGAACAGCTCTGAAATGAGGTAGCTAGATAATAACAATCAGAAAAGAGAGTAGGCAGGGATTTGTATTGAACTGGATGAATATAAAAGAATGTAGAAATGGACTTAAAACAGAAGAAATACAAGAAGAAATAGTTATAAACAAAAAAAAAATGTACAGAAACTAGTGTAGCCCAGGAAATGTAGATTTAATGAACAAAAAGACAACATCAAAATGAAATAAAATACTTCAAGAAAGTTATAAATATAGATGATGTGGTAGGCTAAATATATTGGTTATGTCAATAAGTACAAATTGATTAAGTCATTTATTACAAAACAGTTTTAGATTGACTAACATTCAATTTTAATGCTATAATAAGAGACAAATATAAATAATAAATCAGTTTTAATAATAAAAAGGATAGAAAATACATCAAAATGTATAATGCCAGCCAAGCGTGGGGTACACATGTAATCCCAGCTACTTGGGAGGCTGAAGTAGGGAAATCACAATTTTGAAGCCAGCCTGTGCAACTTAGTGAGATCCTGTGTCAAAATAAAAAGGGCTGGGGATGTAGCTCACAGGACAGCGCCACTGGGTTCAATCTCCAATATAAGAAAAAAGCAGAGGCAGGGCTAAGGATCTTGGTCAGGGATGGAACATCCCTGGATTCAACTCCCAGAACTGCAAAATAATAATAATAATAACAACAACCTCTTTGAGCTATTTCAAATATATTGAACATATTTTTAAAATGTCACAATAATGATATTAAAACAAGAAGCAGAGAGACAAAAAAGAATCACATTATACCCTCTTATAAGCTTCCAAGTACTCATTATAGTGATAAGTGATCCTTAAAATAAAGAAATAAGGGTTGGGATGAAGCTAAGTGGTTGAACACCTGCTTAGCATGCATAAGGCTTGGGTTTGGTTTGATCCTCTGCGAGAGAGAGAGAGAGAGAGAGAGAGAGAGAGAGAGAGGAAGAAGAAGGGAGGGGAGGCAGGAAAGAAGAAGGAGGAGGGGAGAGAAGGAGGACACAAGAAGAAAGAGGTAGAAGAAGAGGAAGAGAAAGAGGAGGAGAGGGAAGAAGGGAAAGGAAAAGAAAAGAGTGAGAGAAGCATCTCTCTTACCTTCAGAGTATAACTTATACTATAGGACAACCAAATAGCCTTAATGGATGCATTTAAACTCTCCATAATTTATGCATAAGGAATAATGGAATTAGACAAATAGCATTTTGGTGATCTTTAATAAAATAAATTAAAGACTATAAACATAAATAGATGATAATGCTATTAAGTGGACATTGATGGTGAACTTTCAAATGGAGAAATCAACCATCACTGTGGACCAGTGATTTTACTGTCACTGTCTTGTAAGGACACTTGTCATTGACTTTAGGACCTACCTGGGTAATTCATGATGATCTCATCTCAAGATCTTGACAAGTATTTAGAGAAAATATTATACCAAGCATATTGCTAACTTTACAGGGAAAATATCAAAACTCAAGATATGAAGCAGTTTCAACTAGATGCGTATTGCTTTTATACCATCATGAAGTCAAGAAATCATAAGCCAAACCACTGTATATTGGGAACCATCTGAATTTAAAAACAAATTGTATATCTATGTGCTAGTAATAAGCAATTAAAATGAATTTAAATCTCAAATATTTATAAAATGCATAAAGCATGTATGTGAAAGAAAAAGTAAAGTAAAATAACAATAAGGTGATAATCAGAGGATCTTGAAATGCATACAGAATCTCTTTGTAATATTCTTACATCATTTCTGTAATACTGCAGTCATTTCAAAGTAAAATATTGGAAAACAAAATGTAAGGAAAGAAAGAGAAAATGGTGAGTCTAAGCCACTCCTAAGAATTTTGCTACAAAGGGGTCATAACTTTTCGGACAGATTGGGTCAAGAGGTATGAAATTTTATTATAACACCTGGCATAGAGAAGTGCTCATGCAATGAAAGGCATTAGGTAGTGAGAAGAACCTCAAAGAAAGGCATATCCTGCTCTCCATATCCTGATCACTCTGTGATGGACAGAAAGGTCAGCAATGCTATTTTTTTTCTTTTCTCATTTTCTTTTCTCTCTGACTCATATAGCTGAGTTTGCATAAGTTAAATGCTTCCATTATATATTTTATTTATCAATTTTCATACTCCAGGTCAAAATTTGCAATGTACATCTGTATAACTTTAAATGTCAAGTATAAAAAACTATAATAGGATAACTTTTTTTTTTAAACAACAGCTTCATAGATCCTAAACAGAAAGGGGGCAGTCAGTCACCATCAAGCATGATCATAACAGAAAAAAGGGAAGGTACAAATGCTTTTTAGAAGTGAATCAGCCATGAGGATACTTTCCCTATCTGCTGCCCTCCAAAAAATGTAAAATGCTGAAAGCTCTTCCGTAAAGGACCCTGATATTTCATCAGCTTCAGATGTTGCTTTGATTCCTAATAGCATTCTGGGGATCATGGTCCAGCAGGTTTGCCTCAAGTTGTCGTTCCTCTGTTGTACAGTGAAGTTCATCAGAGAGACTGGGGAAAGGTTGGTGGGAATCCTTACTTTATGAATATTGCAGTCAAGATTTCAAACAAGGTTACAAATTCAAGAAAAAAGTATTCCTTTTGTGGCAGATTTCTTAGATTTAAGTTGGATTGTTGCCCCTCCGTTACCAGCACACATTTATCTTTGACACTCTAAAATGTTATTCAGTAGGTGGAAGATATTTCTTTTCTGTTTTTCATCTTGGGATCATTTATATAATATTGGCCTTTGGGGATAGCATCATTTATTACATCTCTACAAATGTATATTGTGTCATATTAGCATAGACAGGGGTAGAAGATATTTCAAGTGTGCCCTGTTAATGTAATTTCTTAAAAAAACAAACACAAAAACCATTCCTGGGGTCTTTCCCCTCCCCTTCTGTGGATGAAATTCTTTCATTATTGTTTTCTATTTTCGAATGGAAAGTTGACTGAAATCTAGGAATACTTTACTATTTCTCATTTCCATAGCCCAGAATTCAAATTTAGGCTCCCATAAATGTTAGCTAATGCATTATGAGGAAGCAAGTTATAATGAAAATACTTCACTTGCTGTCAAGAGTGTCTATGTGTATGTGTGCATGTGTGAATCCTAGCACAGCCACTTACTGGATTTGGGGGCTCAAAGCAACCACGGAAATCAATGATGGACTTAAAATCAAGGTTGATTATGATTGCAGATGTGAAAATGATTGTAGCCATTAAAAAGTGATATATAAACATTTGATATATTTATTACAAAAAATGAAAAATGCACTTAGCAATAAGCAGCTTTGAGATTACTGATATTTGTTATAGGATATAGTGTTGTTGTTACAAATGATTTATTCCAAAATATTGGGCTAGGTTGTAGATTTAGTTGATGTTTTTTGATAAGCTGTGATCTGTTAAAAGACATGTAGGAGCACAAAACAATAATATAATGCAAGTCAGAATGTGAGTGAGAAATCAAAATACAATTTAGAGAACAATAAACAATTTGAAGAATATCAATTTTAAATTCCTATATGCAGATGGAAAAGATAATCTAGACAGTAGGCTGTGTGGTTAAAAATATGTTAGAGTGATAATATACAGCCAATATGATATTAACTGAACTTTTGCATTCTAAACAAGAAGGAAATTGCATTTCATATGCTTGTCTGGTCAGACCCTCTTTAGTAAATGGTAGTCTTTTGACTATGTTTATAATAGCCAGCAGCAAGGGAATTTTCAGAATATCAAGTACATAAACTAGAAACAAAAAAAAAATTTGACTTCCAGTAGAAGCAAAGAACAAAAACAATTCAATTTACAAAGCTTGGCCAAATTGAAATGGCCCTAGACAAGAATCTGTAGGGTACAAGGGAGAAAGAAAAATTGTTTAGAATGTAGTAATGGGATGCAATTAAGGAAAAGAAAATGTAGACTGAATATCAGAAACAATTTCCTAACAGTCTATTAGACTGTACATTAGTTTCCCAGGGGAAGAAATGGAAGCCTCATTGACTAAGTCATTTAGAGCTAGGCTGATTCCCAGAGGGTGTGGCAACCAAGAAAGAAATAAAAAAAAAAAAAATGTAGAGTTGTGAAATTCAGTCTAAGTTGATTTTATAGCAGTGAAATACTGCTTTAGGTCTTTTTCAGGGTCTAAATCCAGTGCAATGGACATGTTTTATCACTTTAAAATGCATGGTTCATCTAGCCATGTATCTAACCAGATTCCTTCACTAGCATCAGAGTAAAGTCTCTCCTCAGGTAAATCCAGTACTTTCCCTGGACTGAGTGCTGGGACAAAAAGAAACACATAATTAGACTGTGAAAGAGGCCATAGTATGGCTGTGGCATCTGCCATTCCAAGAATCCAGAGAGCTGACTTGCCATCTAGCTGCCTTGGTGGGTACTCGCTTCTTTCTGCCTTGTGTGTCTACTCCAAAACTCTGCTGAAGAGAATTCATTGTATAAAATAAACTGCTTTTGGGCTGGGGATGTGGCTCAAGCGGTAGCGCGCTCGCCTGGCATGTGCGCGGCACTGGGTTCAATCCTCAGCACCACATAAAAATAAAATAAAGATGTTGTGTCCACCGAAAACTAAAAATAAATATTTTTTTTTAAAAATTCTCTCTCTCTCTCTCTCTCTCTCTCTCTCTCTCTCTCTCTCTCTCTTAAAAAAAATAGAATGCTTTTTAGTGGAGAATAATCACCTCTAAGACTACTCCATACTTGAAAGTGGTCTGGGAGCCAGCTTGTCTTGTCCCTGTTACTTAACCATATTAACAAGGGAAATCTTCTTGTTTTTAAGTCACTTGGGGCATTTCTTTTCAGTGTCTTTTCTAATTTATCTCTTTCTCCTTCTTACCATGAACATTAGATATTGTATTTCTGAAGCACACTTATCTTCCTCCCCACAAGAATTTCCAGATATTTCAGGATCCATCCTGTATCAATATAAAATATAATCTAAGGGCAATTTAATGTAAGATACTATTGTAACTCACAGGAAAAAAATAAGCTAAACATAAAACTGTGAAATGACAATTTATCTTTTGGAATTTTTATCTCATGCTTATTTAAACAGGTTTTTAAAGATATTTATGTTGAAGGTGATTTAGTTTTCATATATTTGTATTTTAAAAGAAGTGAAGTAAATTGCTTAACATGTTCCTAAACAATTTCACAATTCCAGTGCAATCTTCCTGTATCCCTTCTAAAGCCAGAATTGATATCAATTCATATTTTATCACATGATAAGGTCTTCCATGCCTTCAAGAGCTAGACTGATTAGTGATTCAACATTTCTTGAAAAAGTCCTCCATTTCAGACATTGAGACTTTCTCACAAGCTGCTGACCCCATTTTGCAAAATTTGTCGATAGCACTACCTTTCTTGCTATGTAGTAGTCAACAGAATCAAAAGACAGTATATCTTTATCTCCATGTGGAGTCTTTCTTCCTTAACTCCAACAAATCACTTTGTTCTTACTTTCCAAGAAAAGTGATAATTTTATTCATTTCTTTTAGGATGATATTTACTTCTGGACTCATAAATATATGTCCCTCTGCATGATATCTATGCCTTTATGAACACACCATAATTTTTTCATTTTAGTGCAGAATCATTGTAATTTTTGAAGACCTTTTAAATGGAAATTACATGTAACACCTGGAGCACAAACATAACTCAATTAAAATGACAATATGAACAGTATTAACAGCTATGATCATGCCATGTTGTCTGTGTCATAACTGCCCCCTGGTTGAGAGTGACAAGACGGTATGAAAAAAAAATATTCTTTGGAAATATCTTCAATCCATTGTTCTTGAAACCCAATTCATCCCAGCTGGAAAGTTGATGTGTCCCTGACTTAAAGCTAAGTTACTAAGAAATAATCACTGCTGTCTTTCTCAAGGAAAACTACAGGTCTCCTTTTGTTCCTTCTCATGCAAATATCTTGTGAAAACACCTGTGTTAGAGTGTTTGTTTGGAATTTGCTTGCCATTCTCAGAATTTTTGTCACTTGTCATCAGAGGGATTCTCCCCCTCCATTACTTCCCTACAGTATGGCTTTGAAGCAGTTCCTTCACAGATTTCTGAAGGAAATAATCTTCCATTCTTTCAGATATCCTCACAGATTTCAACAAATATCATTAATTTTTAAATGAATTCTGATCTTAGAGATGTTACACTATGAAAACTCAAATGTCTTACATCATACAATAGATGCAATAAAGTTTCAGTAATAGCCTTTTTTCCTGTTCATATATATATATGTACTCTATCTACATTCAGGTACCATATATGTATCAGTATTGTTTTGCTGCACAGTAAATGATATTTTGATCTCACTTCCCTCCTATGGACAACTGCAGAATTAGTGTAACCCTTGTGTGTGTGCATGCATGCGTGTGTGTGTGTGTGTGTGTGTGTGTGTGTGATTAGCATGTCCTTTATTCTTCAAAGTATCTTTAAGGCCACCAACATCACAAGGGAGTATGTACACTTCCAACCCCATAAATCTATGCTTCCTTTTCCCAATGAACAAATGTTTTTTGAGCACATGCTGTGCCTCATATTTAATGAGAGACACTAGAGAGAACAAGGAACAGATAGGCCTGATTACTGAGCTCTCTGAGTCTGAAGATTGTTCTATACTAAGTTTCTTTGGAATACTGAGGAGCTATTGGATAATCCAGGCTGCACCAGTGTCCCAACGTATGGATCTGAAACCATCCCATGCAAATGGACAACTATAATCTTTATCACAGCAGCCTGTTTGTGTATTTGTGTGTGTGTGTGTGTGTGTGTGTGTGTGTGTGTGTGTGTGTCCAGCTTAGAGGATTTGAATACATTGAGAATTCTGATTGAAGAGCTGAGAACCTTTTGAAAGAAAGCACTAGAGGTAGTGTGCTGTTGCTTGGGTGCTCTTCTACGTTCTGTGCAAAGCCTCTTCTTGAAGTGAAAGAGCCACATTTTGAGGTCAACAGAATAATTTTTGCTGGATTCTGTACACTTTAAAGAAATTAAATGAAGAGAAAGGAATACCTGCTTAAATTTACCAGGAAAATGCTTTTAAGAGACTCAAGTAATCCCCTTTAAGCCATTCTAAATTTCAAAAGGGCAAGCAAATTGTTAATTGAATGTTTAATTAACATTTATTACCAGCATATTAGTTTTACATGACTCACATTTAGTAATACAGTAGAGCTGTGTTCCTGCTACCATATGTGCACTTAATTGCTTATCCAGTCCCCATATATAATCAACACATATGGTTCATTTATACCCATTTTGTAAGACTTGGAATATAATTTCCCTATTTCAAATGATTATAGGGGTTTATAGTTTTTTCATTGCTTCTACTGAATTCAGCAAGAATTTATTGAGGAAGCTAAGTGTAAGTTACTTTGTTAATGACACCATGAGAGGAATAAAAATGAAATAGATATGACTCCTTACACTTAAAAAACTTGGCATCTGGAGAGGAAGGTGGGCACTATTATGTTCCTATACATGCCTTGTGCTGTGCTGGGCACCAGAGACATGGGAAGGAATAGAGATGGTTTCTGTCATTTAGCAGAAAGAAATACATTAGAAAGAAATACAAGAAATATATGGGGCTTTGGAAATAACTGCAATAATGTTCAAAGGGCCAGAGGCAAGAGACAAGTTTATAGCAATGGAAGGGTATTAAGAAAAGAATGCAAAAGGAGAGGGAGATGGCTGGAAATTAGATCATGGAAGTAAGCACGAGTTTGGTTGATAGCCATAGGTGCCACGTGTTAGGACATTTAGGAGAGAATTGTCCATAGTCACTAATGGGGTTTAAACTGCTGGATGGCATGAGTAGCACACTTTCATTTTAGAAGAATTATTCTGAGAGTAGTAGACAGACAAGAGTGAGGTTAAGCCACATTCATTTATCTAATGAATTTAAGAGGTGAAGGAAATAGAGGCTTGAGGATTAGGAAGTTGTCCTATGAGCTCCCCAATGCTGTCCTTTTTCCAGACGTGTCATCATGGCTTCTATGTCTGTAGGATTGATCTTTTATTTCTTCCTTATAACAAAATCATTTTTACCATATTCCATACTTTGCAGTCCAAATTGTGGATAAAGCTAATTAACTGATATAATTAACATATTGATAGAAGTTCTAGAGTCAGGTATCCAACTATTTATTAATGCCTGGATCTTCATACAACTGCCCAGAACTCAAAAGAATCAAATACAAATAATTGTGATTTTTTGTGTGTGTGTGTGTTTACTAAATTCTCTAGTCAGTATGCTAAGAAATTAATATTCATCGTGTTTTGTGAGACCATACAATCTGAACAACTATGTCTAGTGGGTCTTTCTATTTCTCTCTTGGTTCATGCAACTGTACTGTCCACATTCCAGTGCATCATTATCACAAACCATAAATACATTTCTCTTGAATTGGTGTGGTGGTTAATTTCATGCATCAACTTGAAGCTATTGTGCCCAGTACTTTAGTCAAACACTAATCTAGGTGTTTCTGTGGAGGTATTTTATTGAAGTGCTTAAAATATATAGTCAGTTAACCTTAAACAAAACAGATTGGCCTTGATGATTTGTGAGGGCCTCATCCAATCAGCTGAAATCTTTAAGAGCAAAAGACTGAATTTTCTTGAAAATGAATGAATTATGACTCAAGACTCAAACATGGAAATCTTGCCACTTTTCTAGTCTCCCTGCCTGCTCTACAGCAACATCAATCCGTGCCTGTTCCCAACCTCCTGGTCTGCAATACAGATTTTACTTACTAGCCTAGCACAATCACATGAACCACTTACATCCTTAAAGCAAATCATATTGTGAGATTTATACATACTCCTATGGCTATTTGTTCCATTTTTCTGGAGAATCCTGGCATATAGTGACATAAAAGTCTAAATTTAACAAGGATTTTGTCCCTAAGAGAGAGGAGATGAATGTTTAGGGAGATACTTCACCTATTCTAAGCAAAGATGGCCTGAGACCCAAAGACTGAAAACACTTGGAATTAATTTATCCTGGCGCTATTTTTAGCTTGTTGTTGTTTACTTTATTTTTGTTTGTTTCTGGTACTGGGGCTTAAACCCAGGGATGCTCTACCACTGAGCTATATCCCCAACCCCTTTTTAATTTTAAGACAAGGTCTTATTTAGTTGCCCAGGATACCCTTGAACTTGCAGTCCTCCTGCCTGAGCCTCCCTGGGATCACAGGTGGTGCCGCTGTTCTTTTTAATTCCTGGATCCTGTTCTTTTTAATTCCTGAATCTCTCATTATTATTTTTTTTATTATGCGACCTATCTCATTGGATCTAACTTGCCATAGAAAATACAAATTCATTTTCATGTGTAGCTACACTGGATATTTTTACATGCTTTTAGCTGTTGTCATTAGTTAAATGAATAATGAAATTACTTTAGATATGTTTAGATATTAATATAGAAAACAAGTAGTTTTTAATCTCTTTTATGTTTTTATACTGCATATGTTCCTAGGGTTCTAAATGACAGGTAATAAGTGTTCCAAATGTCATAGGCAACCTATTCTTTAGTTGCTTATTTGCAAGCTAAAAGACTCGTAACCAGCCCTGATCATAAAACATGGAGGTATGTTCTCCCATGACTTCCAACTTAGTGCTGTTATCAGAAGCAGGGAAAATCTTTTACATTCCTTGAAACTTTGCAGGTAATGAACCTTAAAAATTTTAACCATTCTCTCAAATTAGTGTCTCCCCAGGGAGAAAGTGGTGACATTGGGGGTAAAATCTAAAATCCATTGATTAATCCAGCTTCAGTAGGAAAAGACAACAGGAAGATAATGTTTAAACTACTAAATTAGTTCAAAGGAAATCAATCAATTGACTCATATTCTATTCAAAAGCAACACAACCATTGCTCTTCACAAATGACTTAGAAAACTTTATCATTATCAGTATAGTCATAAAATTCTACAAGAAGCACAAAGGAAAGCCATGAGTTTTAAGTTCTACCTTGGCTCTTCCATGAGAGTGAACACTGATTTCATATGCATTTTAGTGGCAGCAAAGAATACTTTTAAAGATCCTTCAAGTGTAATGATGAATATAATATTGAACAGTAGAATTGAAGAAGTAGAAAGTCTTAAAATTGGGAAGTTTTATGGCATAAAGCATAATACTGAGCCATATTCCCTACTCCTGCTTGTCAGTTTTTGGGGAAAAAAACAAAGAACTCCTTCTGAGAGTATAAATCTGCATATGTTGGAACAGACCAGAGATTAGTAAAGTCACTTCAAGGAAAAAAAAACAGCCTCTAGTTAAAAAGTCTTGATAGTTAACATAAGAAAGCTATTAAAATTTCTAAAATAAAAGCACTATAATCCAAAGGGGTTTATGTTCTTGGTATTTTGTTTGTTTCTTGAACTGAATGCTATAATTTTTTTTCTTAAGCTAGAATGTCATCAAAGCTGGCTTCATTGTCCTGAAACCTATGCAGTTGCACAGGGTCCCATGCTGAGAAGAACACCACAGTTGATTTATTGCTGTTGAGAATGTCTACAATTCTTTATAATTTCATGGTTTAACCTGTGTTTTGTAAGTGGAGTCCGATAGGCCCGGTGAAGTGTGTGCATGAGCAGAGTTGATGTGTACATGCAAAATGTGTGTCCTCTGCCCCTCATTGTCCCATTCCCTAGAAGTGTTCATTATGTCCCATGAATACAGAATATTTGTGGACTCACAGTAAGTCTGAGTTCAGAGAGATTAAAAGAAAATGCAAGGTAAAATTGTAAGTAAGTGAACACCTTACTTTCCATTTGAACCAGAACATGCTTCAAGTATAAAGAAGACAATGAAGATCTAAGAAACATACTTTTGTTACTTTCGTATTTTAGCCAACTAGCTACTATAAAAGGAAATACAAAGGGAAAGAAAGAGCAAGTCATAATTCCTTTTCTCTCAGTCCTTCCTTCCTTTCTCAGCAATAAGCCTGAGATAATGTTTCTAGAATACATGCACATCAAGAACTGGAATAAAAACAGGAGAGTTAGTTGTTTGTTTGTTTATTTATTTATTTATTTATTTATTTATTTTTGACTGTGTGGCAGGGTGGATATTGGGGATTGAATTCAGGGGCACTTGACCACTGAGCCACATCCCCAGTCCTATTTTGTATTTTGTTTAGAGACAGAGATTCACTGAGTTGCTCGGTACCTCACTTTTGCTGAGGCTGGCTTTGAACTTGTGATTCTCCTATCTCAGCCTCTGGAGCTGCTAGGATTATAGGCATGTACCACACACCCCATGAAGAGAGTTAGTTTTATGCAGCACTGTCACTGACTGATAGTAGCCAAATACATATACATGTAGGAAACACAAAAATAAATTGTTTAATTTTGGTAACTCTAGCTAAATGGTCTTATATTTCCATTTAAAATGGAATTGCAAAATATAAAGATGAATAGTAAAATTCATGTAATATTGTAATTTTTATTTTATTTTTTTTAACTTAGCATGAAATTGAGCCAAACCAAACCAAACCAAAACAAAACAAAACAAAAACCCTAATACTATTATAAGTCATGAGAAAAAACACAGAAGAAATTTTTTAAAACATTAGTTTTCTGGCACTTTTATCATGCTCTTTGAATAAGGGGGCTCACATTTTATTTTGCACTAAGTCCCACAAATTACGTAGCCAGTCCTAAATGTCATCAGCTCTGTTCACACCTCATTACTCTTTTGGCTAATATAGAGAATGAAGTAAAAGTTCTTTGGCTTTCTATAAATTGCCTTTCTATTGGTTTCAGTCTACTCTTCCATTCTGATCTTGTGTGTTCATTTTATGGGTTGTTTTGTTTGAGTTTTCTTTCCATCTAAGTATAGGACATTATATTAAATTCCTTTAAGTTTAATCATTGTATTTCCCATTGGCAGATTTTATTTTTTGTTAATTGGTTCTGCCACGGCAAGAATTAGAATAACAGAAGCAGACATTTGTGAAAATAAAATTGAAACCTGAGATAGGCTTCCTTATTTTGGAAAGATACTTCTACTTTCAAAAAGATTTTTTGGCTGCAATTATTGTTCTCTGCTGGAAGAAATTATTTCTCTCTCTCATATTTATCTTTTTTTCTAAGATTCACAAGAATTTTCTTCATGACATTTTAGATAATTCTGATGACACACATGGCACTATTATCTCATATTCAATCACCAACTAATTATATGTATGAAATATAATTTAGCAGTTTTCCAGCTGGGCACACCAACCTATAATACTAATGTTTAACAAGAACTAACATAGTTTTCCCGGCTTTGGACCATTTAATTACAAATACTTCAAAATGATTTCCAAATAATATTAACAAAATGTATACTTGTCTTTACATCCTTACTTACTGACTACTTATATATACTCTTCATATCTCTTTTCCTGGTATATGCATTTATTTTAACTTATACAATAAGTAAAAATTGCCTCCACTTGTACAAATGTTATTTAGTAGTGTATTAACAGATGAAGTATGGAGCTAGTATGGTTTCCCCTTGGCATCTGTGGAAGATTGGATACAGGTTTCCCTGCAGATACCAAAATTCATGGCTTCCCAAGTCCCTTATATAAAATGGTGCAGTATTTGCATATAATGTATTCATAGTCTCCTATATACTTCAAATCACAGATCATCTTTAGATAACTTATAATACCTAATGCAATGTAAATGCTATATGTTATTATACTCTATGTTTTACTCAGGATATATATATATATATATAAATATATATATATATATTTATATATATATATAAATATATATATATATTTATATATATATATATATATATATATATATATATGTGTGTGTGTGTGTGTGTGTGTGTGTGTGTGTGTGTGTGTGTATTTTTTTAAATTTTTTTTGCTCATGGTATCAGAAGTCTCTGCCCATAGATGGCTGACTCCATTGCTCTGGACCCAAGATGATTCAGATAAATCAAGGGGGAAGGGCATGGTGAAAGGAAGCTGCAGCCCTCATGGCATCCAGGAAGCAGAAAGAGAAAGGGAAAAGGGCCACAGGGAAGATGCACCTTTCCAGGACACACCCCCAGGGACTCACATCTGCCAGCCATGCCACAGTGGCCTACAGTTACCACCCAGTTAGTCCATTCAAACTAGAATGAACAGATTAGATTACAGTTCTCACAGCCCAACCTTTTACTTCTGAATGTTCCTGCATTAATAGGAGGTGTTTTTTTTTTTTTTTTTTTTTTGGGGGGGGGGGGCATCTCATATCCAAACCATAACACTGTATTTTTTAGGGCATAATATCAAGGGGAAAAAAAAGTCTGTACATGTCAGTACAGGCACAATTTTTTTTTTACATATTTTTTGATCCACAGTTGATTGAATCAACAGATGAAGACCCCATGAATACAGAGGACTAAAAGTTGTACTTCAAAAAAGCCATGTTTACTTATTAGACATTTAAAGAATTCCAAAAAACAGAGAAAATTTAAAATTACAAAGAGACCAGTAATATAACCTTGGACAAGTTGCTTGACTGTTAAGGACTCTGACTTTCTGTTAAGCTGCTTCTTTAAAAGTTTTAATTGACTAATATATGTACAATAATATAATTATAACAAAATAATTTCTCATTTGTAAAATACAGTTAATAACAGCACATAACTTAAAATTTTGTTAGAGGTATTCTATAGCTCCATAAGCAAATCTTTCTAATATTGCAGTCATTGTTGTTGTTGTTCTTTTTATTTTTATCATATGTATCTAATTTCTACAAATGTAATTTTTCCTTTCTTCCTGGATAACAGAAGTTGTGTTAGAATTGGAGCAGTGATGTGTTCTCTTGAGGTAATGGGCTATGATTAGATCCAAGCATTAATAATGATCCCGTTTCTTGCTCTTTCTTAATTTCCCAATATCCCTTGCAGTGAGAGCAGACACAAGACACAACTTAGAACAATAAGATCTAAGCAGAAGCTTTCTGATGAGATTTCTGAGAAGATACTTAATTACCTTAAAAAGGGGGACGGGTGTACCTGGTATAGCCCCTCTTCTCTTTCCTCATTCTGTCTACCTTGAATGTGGATCAATGCAACAACCATCTTTTAACATGAGGATAAAAGCAAAAGTCGACACTCTCACAGGGCAAGCAGAGAAACAGAAAGGGCCTATTGTCTAATGACATCATTGAGCAGTGAAGCAGGGCTCATGCACATCCTGTATCTGCCAAGGAAGACAGAATGGCATCATAGTAATTTGAATTCGTCTAGTAAATTATCTTTCATGGTGTTTCAGATACCTAAATTTTCTTTCAGTGTACAAATTGAAATAGCATATAAGGAATGAGAAAGAGAGTTTTAGGCTATTTTGTCCCATGATCCCATGTGCAACACCTCTAAAGACTTAAATATATGTATAATAATATAATTATAACAAAATAATCACAATGATATTAATATAAAATATATTGTCATATATAATTATATATTATAAATTATAATAATGTATTGTGTATAATATATTTTTTCTGGCAACTTTTAATGCACTGAAATTTATGCAGAATTGAAAACTTGAGACCTAATAGGCTAAAAATTATTTTAATGGAAAACTTTAAATTCTATCTAGTCTGTCCTCTAGAGGAATTTAGATGATTTTCCTGAAAAAATTGGCTGAATATAAACTTTTAGAAATTTCTAAATGGTCTGAATATTGTGTTATTACTGTTAGATCTATAAGAATTATTTAATTTAAATAATTACCATTATTTTAAAGAATTATTCTTAAATCTTAAAGGGTTGCAATTGGCTTGGTTGGGAGATAGTTTTTGTTTGCCATACTGGAGAGAATGCTTCTTGCATCTAGTTGGCAGAGGTCAGAGAAACTGCCAAACATCCCATCATGCACAGGATTTCACAAGGCAGGGATACTCTCTAACCTAACACCAAGTGCGAAGTATATACAAAGGATTTGGAATGGGTTCTTTGGGATTGTTAAGCTACTTCTTTAAAAGTTTTAATTAACTAATATATTTCTTATTCATCATACTTTGACAGATTATTCTTGTGACAAAGCTAGAGCCAATATTCAGTTAATCTTTACAGCCTCTGCACTTAAAATGGTGTCCTTTTAAATATTGTTTTGACTACCTGCTGAAGATGAGAGCAAAACATTAACCTGTAGCTACCTGCATTAAAAATCTGAGATAATATAAAGAGTGAGACTGTGCCATTCTTACAAAGGGCTTCTGCTCTACTGACTAGAGTGTCATTGTTTCTGAAAATTTATCACTTCAAAATGTTATACCCTTGTAGTTAAATAATAAAAATTAAGTTGTCTTAAATTTTGACTGCATCTATTGCCATAATTAATTTGTATTAATTAGATGACTAGCAATTTCTAACTTTGCCACCAAAACATTAGAGGACTGATCATAATCCAATGAATATTCAGAATCAGAGCCCTGAGTATGAGGGAGGTCAAGTTTGCTGATTAATTTATAGTGCTAATGAAGTTACACTTATTTGGGCCACATTTTTTATGATTTCATTTTTTGATATGTCCTCTCTATTTCTGTACCTTCAGCTGCTTCTGAAAATAGGAACATATTCCATTTTTGTCTTCCTAAGAAAATTTATGGTAGCCAACAAAATGTAACTGCTTTTGAGTAACTGAGCTACATTCAGCATTCATTATTTTTTGACTCTGGAGTCATTGTCTCATAATTGTGTATAATGGAGACAGAAGGATTAAATGAGATAATAGAGACAAAAATGTGCCTCATACCCTGCCTGGAACAGGATGAAGTCCACAATAACATTAAGTTACTTTTTCCTCTATGGTGTTCTTGGTACAACAAAAGTGCTTGCAATGATTCATGGCTCATGGGCATTCCTGAAAAGTTACCTTGATTTGATTGAGCAGCATCTGTGTTTGGAAGAGAGAATAGATCCATCTAATCCTCTTTTTTAATCTATCAATTTTTATGTTATTGATTTTGAGTATTTTACTCATTAGACACAGACAATTTACTTTTAATTGTCTGGACATGCTTTGGATTAAACAGTAGAATTAGAGAAACAGACCTAGTTTAAACCGTAAATTGGAAAAATCCTGCAACCTGCACTGATATTTGAGGCTATTCGTGAGTGAAATCCTACTTTAAACTCCAAAGGTCTTTTCTGTACCATCAATTTGAGGCATAACTGTTTTCCTGCTTTATATTCATAAGAAAAAATGAACTTTAATATCATCAAGTCCATCGCCACCCTTTCAGGAAAGATTCCTTTGTATTGTTGACTTGTAGGGTAATTTGTCCTTCAAGCAGAGATGTAGCTAAATAGGTTACTTAGGAAAATGTCTTCCTTTTTAGACTGTAGCCTACTGCTTTTCTTTTCACCGGAAGCAGCACAAAGCCATATGTGGCGGGGTAAATTGAGAGAAGCCCAGCCGGTGCTAACCTGTTTCATGAAGATCTAATGATATACCTGCTTCTTTGCCGGGGACGCTTTTGTTACCAAGAAAGAACACAATTGAGAGATGTAGGCACTCAATGTCTGCCTGACAGCAGACGTGAATCTTTTCTAACAGGTACACAGAAACAAATCTTTAAATAGCATCCAGCAGCTGTTAAATTAAGAATAAGAATACTTATTTTACTTGTTCTATAGTGCCACTATTCCATGATTTAAACATTAACTCATCCTATCTTATTTTCGAGCTATAGCTGACAAAGAGCAAGATTCCCCCTCCATCCATAGAGCTTTGAAAGGTTCTAACCTCATTTCACAGAGGAAATGCGGGCAGTTTACTCACATTCCTTCTTGCAAGTAGAAACTGATTTTTTTTTTCCCCTTTAAGGAGAACCAATTTAAAGACCTATGTGGGCATTTCTGGTGTAAACAGGCATCATCTCTGGACAGAACTAGGTTGGAAGTAAGCTTGGAGATTTGTCTAGATTAATTTCATATCTGCTTTCAGATTCAAAATGACCCCCTCTGTTCAATTCCAGGATCTACCTTCTTTGTCTGGTGTGATACCGACGGGAGACTGCCTTCCCTGAGATTTTCGTTTTCCTTTTTGAGTATGCAAGTGACATTTTCCCGTTCATCTGAAGAATGAAGTAAACCCGATTAGATTTGTTCTCCATCTGGGAGCAGGAAATTAACTTTGAAAATGATTTAAATCTCTTGCCTGGGGAGGGACTTTTACTGCCCTAAGTTCAATAGTTCAATTTGACAGAAGCCTCTGCCAGATTTCTAATACATAGTTGTGTTTAAAAAAAAAAAAAGGATGAAAATTAGGCTGCTTTAAATTTCATTAACTGAATTCTTATATCAGGCCAAATTTGGAGACCTGTCATGCAGAAAAAGTTGGCCCAGTAAACATGTTAAGTAAACACATATTACTTTTGAATATTGAGACAAAAATCTTTAGGACTGACAATTATTCCCTATAATTTTTTCTTATGTTAAATATAGGCAGTGTAAGCCAGAAACTACAAAAATGGTTGTACACTATTTAGATTCTATAAACAAAGTTATTTTGACATATTTCTGATGATATACATAATAATTCTGCTGAAAAGAACATAGTTGGAGATGACAAGATATTCAAATAAACAACTATTTTGAATTTTTATACGCAAATAGATGCCAATTTTAGGATTTTTTTTCTTCTCACTCTATTTGCACATATTCATAATTGACATTGGTGATGACAGTATTCCCTGGGATTATTAACATCACAAAGGCATAAATTTATCATACCTTCACACACATTTGTAGTTGTATACACTTCATTCTCCATCACTAGGTTTTCTTTGCTTGGGACTCTTTGTCTCATGTTCTAGAAATAAGATTCCTATCGTGTTTTCCATGCACACCCACACTGTTTTGCCTTCAAGTGAAGGCATTATTGTTTAGTATTTGCCCTGCAAACATTAGTTGCTTTATACCAATTAGGTTGTGGTAGCAAATGATTAGCAAATTTCTCTTTTTCCACCCTTGCCTTGGCTTAGAGGTTTGTTTCTCTCTTCTGATGGATGTCCACTGGGAGTTCACTACACTTCTGATACATGTCATTTTCACTCTAACACCTGGGTTGATGGATCAGATTCCATCTGGTTGGCTTACTGTGTTTTCTGTTGCTAATATCACCATAACACAGACGGGGAAGGTTATAAAGAAAAAAGGATTAATTTGCTTTCTGTTTCTGGTCCAAGATTAAGAGATTGCATCTGATAATTGCCTTCTTGCTGAAGAGTCCCAAGATGGGACAGAGCATCACCTTTTGGAAAACAGGGAACACTGGAGAGACCTAGCAATATTGGCTTTATTATAAACCCACTCTCTAGATGACCCATTAACCCATTTATTGAATTAATTAATTTTTATTTAATTTAGATTAATACATTCATGAAGTTAGAGCCTTCATCACCTCTTATAGGTCCAATGTGGGCCCACCTTGTTCTATTTCAAAATGACAATTAAATTTCAACAAAACTTTTGGAGGGAATAGTCATAGGTAATCCATAGCAGGGGTATTATCAGATTTATGGAAGGGGAAAAAGAGAAAAATTTGAATCATAAGAAGACTTCTATGTATTTTGGTTGGAAGTATATATTACTTCCCCTTATTGAATTTTCCAAATTAAATTAGGTAGCCAAACCCAAAGTCAGTGTAGTATATCATTCTCTCACAAGGATTGTCTTGACAAAGAAGAATTCCAGTTATTTCAAAGAAATGAGACTACAACCACAATTAAAATATATTTTACCTGATCTAGTATATATATGCACACATAAACCAATGTGGGGAACATATTAGTAGCTCAATAAAGACTTTTGGAAGAGGGATTTGGAAGATTGATAGAGCATTTGCCTAACATGTACAAGGCCCTGGGTTCAATCCCTAGTACTGGAAAAAATATTGTAAAATGAATGTATTAACTGACCAAACATTACAATATGATGTGTTTTGTTATTTCTTATTGTATTCTTTTGTATCTATTTTATTTCACTTTTATAAAGGACTCATCTGACCCATTAAGTTTTATGTTCTACAGTTTATTAAAAACACTAATCAGCAGGGCTGGGATTGTGGCTCAGTGGTAGAGCGCTCGCCTAGCATGTGTGAGGCCCTGGGTTCGATCCTCAGCACCACATTAAAATAAATAAATAAAGGTATTGTGTCCAACTACAACTAAAAAATAATTAAAAAAAACAATGATCAGCAAATGCAAGAACATGACAGCAATAATATTTTCTATCCTTAATACTGTTTTTTCTCCCCATGAAAACCAAATACACATTTAGTGAACACTTTCTATGTGGTAGATACATGTTAGCATTGGTGTTATGAAATAATTACAAGGAGTTGAATTAGATATCTCAGAAGCCCAAAGTTAAAACCTCCACCAAGAATGTAATAGAAACTCCTGTAAGAGAGGCGTATAAACTTTAGGACATGTGAAAATGTTTTCCCAAAGAAGTGATGCTTAACTAGGCCATGATAATGAAGAACAAGATATTGAAACATAAGAAAGACTTGTATCAGAAAATTCCCAGCAGCATTAAAGTTTATGGTGAGTATGAAGAAGACAAAGTGATACAAGGGAAGAGTGACCATAAACATTGGTGGCATTAGGACCTTTTCCATCATCTGGTAACTACTCTTCAACTCCTAGGTATGTCAAGAATTTTTGGTTCATAATTCTACCTGTAAAATGAACAGTGGAAGGAAATCAGAAACGTTGTAGAAATTAGAGTTTGGTTTCATAAAGAGATCAAATTTAAGATTAATAAATCCCTTGTTTTATAGTTACATAGTTAGTTATGAGATAAGCTGTTTGTGCCTTCCAAGTATACTGAGCTCATTTTTCTTTTTCTAAATTCTCCCAGTTGAGTTTTGCTATGGATCAATTATATAGCTGCAAAATAATTTGGCTTTGATTTCCTTATCTATATAAATAAATTCACAATAGTTACCTTCTATCTCACTTAGGACATATATTTGGCAACATGTAAAAAAAAAACAGAGCTTAAGTTTTTAATCACATAAGAACTACGGAGATAAGGTGTAGTTTCTATGCAGATAATGTTTAGGCCAGAATCTCTATGTTTCTGAGGCTTTCCCCTTATTCCTGCAAGATAATTGTTGGACTTTCTGTTATAACAAACCAGGGAAACTAAGAAGGACAAAGACAAAGAAAAGGAAGCAAGCCCATGTCAGCAAACCAACTTTTCCTGAAATTCCCAACTGACTATGATTCACAACTCTGGCCAAAAGGCCCTGTTCTTATCAGATGGCCACTTCAAAGAAGGCTGGGAAATAAAAATTTTTAAACTGCCACATTTTTTGCCCTGAATAAAATCAGAGTTCTTGATAATACAGAAAGGGAGAATGATAAACTGCCAGGTCTTCCTACCTCACAGGGTTGTTGCAGGAATCAAATGAGAGCATAGGTATAAAAGGACTTGAGAAATTGCAAATAATCAGGGGTAAGTTAAATATTATTATTATTATTATTATTATTATTATTACTTTAATATTTATTTTTTAGTTGTAATCAGACACAATACCTTTCTTTTTATTTATTTATATGTGGTGATGAGGATCGAACCCAGGTCCTCACACTTGCTCTACCGCTGAACCACAACTCCAGCCCTATTTTTTTAATAAAAGGCACAAAGTGTCAATAAAAATAATACAGTACAAAAACAGCAACTCTATGAATAACTGTATGTGATACAGCAGTTAAGCAAAATTATTCTATTAGTTGATAAGGATAAAGCATGGTCTAACAGGTCAAAGTCACAGCAAGAAGCGTTCTATTAAATGATTGGGGAAGGACAATAAAAGTTTCCATAAAAATGTCTTATTTTTCTTACTGGAGATATTCAAGGCACAACATCATTGCTGTTTTTTTAACTGTCTTTTCAACCTGGTAAAAGAGCTATTTTATCTGTATCTTACCTGCTTCTGGAGATTGATTTCAGTTTCTAGCATTACTGTTTTTATTCACTAGACAGTTGGCAAGTAACTTCATATCATTCATTACACTGTAAAATTACATCAAGACACTAGGTGTGAAGACTGTTTGTAGACCACAAAATAATGTGAGAAAAATGCAGACAAATATAATTCAATATTATGAACAGGGTAATAATAATTCAATATTATGATGATCTAACACAATGTTTCATACTGATGAAATAGTGTGAAGCGGGGGTCTCCTATATACAGTTGTATATCCATGGGGGTTCTCTTGTAGCACATGAGGTTACAACCATTTTCATAATAATATAAAGTTATTTGCCCTTGTATTGTATTGATATTTGCACTAATGTAAAACAAGTTCATAAAACTACTAACAGTTTTGCATGAAATCAGGGCCTTGGCACCAACATGTATGAGTAGCCATTGTATTGTTCATCACCTTGCACTCCCAGTACAAAGTAGAACTGACTGCTGAATGCATGCCTTTTACATTCTGTGTGAGATAATGGACAGGAGGCAGATACTTATAGCACTTCTGCTGTACACCAAAATGCCTGATTTGTCTTCAGGAAAATCTTGGTGCTGCAAGCTGAACTAACTTCTTTTTTAGTTGAATTCTATCCTTTTCTGAAAGTTAAACTGACAAACTATGGTTACTAAGACTTGAGTATCTGGTAGACATTTTTTAAAAATTAATCAAGTGAGCCTATCATTCCAAAAAAATAACTTACAATGCCTTTGCAATGATTATATTTGAACTTTAAAGTGGAAATTCAAAATGTAAAAAAAAAAAGTACATTTTACCACAGTGGGCTTGGCTGCTTTTTGATTCTTCCTGAATATGATTTTTTGGATAGAGTATATTCAAACATCTATGTTTGGAGTTCCTCATAACTCAATGAAACATTTTTCAAATGACCTATGCAGTGAGCAAAAGATCTATTTAACCTAACAGATAAATGAATAAATTTGAGGATTAAACCCCTAAGCACATGCTATATCCCCAGTCCCTAAATCTGATAGGGTAGTAAAATGCTTCTTGCTCTTTTAGCTACCTGTATTGCCAGATTTTCTTTATATACTTCAACCAAAACAATATATAATAGCAAATTGAATGCAAAAGCAAATTGGAGAATCCAGTTGACTCTTAAGCTGGACACTAGATCTTCAAAAACAATGCAACTCTTCTCATTATATTTTATTTGTTTAGGAAAATAAAGTCATTTTTCACAAATAGCAGGTTTTAATGTTAACATGTAATGAATTTGTTACTTTCATTTGTAAACAGCTTAATAGAAAAATTTTAAATTACTGTATTTTAATTTCAGATATGGTAGACAACTGATGTAATATCATGCATAAATGTTCCTTGGAGTCTTTAATAACTTTTTATTTTATTTTATTTTTAGTTGTAGATGGACACAATACCTTTATTTTATTTATTTATATTTATGTGGCGCTGAGGATTAAACCCAGTGCCTCACACATGCTAGGCAAGTGCTTTACTACTGAGCTACAACCTCAGCCCTCAATACTTTTAAGACTATATAGGAGTCTCAAAATCAAATGTTTTTTGAACCATTGCTATAAAGAAATCATGGCTTAACAATATACCTTCATTTAAAACAACTGAGACTTTTGATTCATTTGTCACTTTCGTATCCGTTTTTATGTCCCATGCTCTGGTTTTGTTCTCCACTGTCTATTTTCATCAACTGGATAAAAAGAAATCTCCCTAAGCTCCCAGTGCTTTTTAAATCTTGACAATCCCCAAGGTCAACACATTTCTCACTGTTTCCCATTATGCTTACATTCCTTTTCTTCTAAAATCATGTGGCAAGCCAGAAGCAGTGTGCCATGGTACACTGGTAAACCCGCTCCGGAGGGGGGGGGGGAAGAAGAAGGAAAGAAAGATCCTGATTCAATGTGTTTGCTATTGCCTTTAAGCTACAAACTTGACATCACTGTTTGGTACTCAAGGAAGAAAGAGATGCGCACAGTTGTAGCTGCTGACTCCAGCATACCCTCAGTCCTAGTAACAATGATTTGGGTTACCTTTCATTTTTTAAGAAAAGAGAATTCCACATTTCCCCATTTTTATCCAGAACTTATCCATGGTTATTACACTGACACCATTACTAAAACTTAGAGTCAGTCTGTTTTTAAATCTCTATCTAGCCTCAGCCATTTGAATCCTCAGTGTGTTATGGGGACAAAGCTATAAAAGGATTCAAATGTTCTCTGCATGTGAAGTACAAATTCACACAATGCACTTTATGTTTTAAATTTGACTATTACCTGGATAATTTTGTCTGCTAATACTTTAAATATGAATAGTTTGCTTTGCTACAGCTTAAATACTAGTTCTTGTACCACAACTTCCATATCTCCTGGGAGCTTGTTAGAAATGCAGGATCTCAGGCCTTACCCAAGACTTAATCAAAATCTGCATGTTAACAAGATCCCTAGATGATTCTTATGGACATAATATTGTGAGCACTGTCATAGAGTAATTTGAGCCCTAATGATCTCAGCTTGCTGCCTTATAATTGGCAAATGGTTACTATATACATATAGCTCTCACAAAATGGGTTGTTTCAGGATATTACTCACAACATGCCATCCATCTTGTTTCCTAGTTTGTCTTCCATGTTATTTTTCCCTAGTTAATTAAGGTTGTCTTTTTCCAAATACTGGAATAGTTCTATGTATTATCAGAATCCATTTCCTTTAAAACATAGAATTTTGCTGGACTTAGTGGTGCATGCCTATAATCCCAGTGACTCAGGGGCTGAAGCAGGAGAATCCCAAGTTTGAGGTCCACCTGAGCAACTTAGGGAGGCTTCTGCCTCAACATAAATGAAAAAGTGCTAAGGATGTAGCATAGTGGTAGAGAGTCCCTGAGTTCATCCCTGGTCCCCAAAGCATTAATGACAACAACAAAATAGGATTTCTGTTCTCTCTCTCTCTCTCTCTCTCTCTCTCTCTCTCTCTCTCTCTTCTCTTTGGAAAACTCAGATTTGCTATTTTAGTTCCTATTAGATTTTTATCCTTGAAAATACTGATGAATACATTCTTTGCTCTGTGAACCCATCAGTCAGAGTTGGCACGTATTTTTTCTTCTCTGTTAATTCAGAGATTCACTTTTATGTGTTACTAAATTAGTAAAGTGTTGAAATGCTGGGCCTCTGAGTTGTGTGAATGATCCCCAGCCCGTTGGCTATAAAGGCCAACATAATTTACTATCATATAGTTCAAGAGCTTGACAGAGTAATTGGACATTTTGGGGGAGGAAGAATACATATAAAATGTATTAGCAAATTTATAGGAGTTTAAACAAGTCCCTCTAAGGCAGCTGATCTCACCCTGGCTGCTCGTTCAAATTATCTGGGAAACTTTTAAGAAACCCTAGGACTGGGTCCCCTCCCCCAGAGACTCTGGTTTAGTTGGTTCAGCATTATTTCCATGATTTGAGATTTTTAAAAACTCCCAAAGTGAAATAAACCAGTGACAGAGTTGCTGCTCTACAAAACATCAAAGAAAAGAATGATCATGCCTTGGTTGGCCTCTCTGCAGACAGCATCCTCTTTTAGTAAAGGGTCTACATATCCTAGGCACTAGTAGGTACAGTGTTGAAATTTGTCAGCTAAATCCATGAAGTGTAGTTGCATACTTTTTAAATTACTGCAATGTTTGTTTTAACCTACCTTTATGAAGACAGTAAAGATACATAAAAGATAATGAAGTTACACTGTGGAATTAGTCATAAATTTTCATAAACAGTAATGTTAAGCTAAATCTATAGGAACCGAATTTTTAAAAATATAAGGATTGGGCTGGGGATGTGGCTCAAGCGGTAGCGCGCTTGCCTGGCATGCATGCGGCCCGAGTTCAATCCTCAGCACCACATACAAACAAAGATATTGTGTCCGCCCAAAACTAAATAAATATTAAAATTCTCTGTCTCTCTTTAAAAAAATGTAAGGATGAATGGGTATGGCAATTTTCTCAAACTTATTCTCCAAGGGAAGGCAGAATACAAATGCATATTTTTTTATATCTTTATTTCATTTATTTTTAATGTGGTGCCAAGGTTGGAACCCAGTGCGTCACGTCACATGAGCTAGGCGAGCACTCTACCACTGAGCCACAACCCTAGCCCCATAAATGCATAATTTTAAGTCTGCCTAATACTTAAACATAAACTGGCCTACTATAATAACCTCCAGGAATATGAAGTTTTATTTTTTTCTTAAAGTTTTATGTCACTTTTACATTTTATTTCATAAATATATTTCCCAGTAATATACTTCATATAAATAAAAAAATTGATAAAATTGTTATTTTAACAATTAATTATCATTTAATTTTAATTATTTAACAATTATTAATGATAATTATTGATATATAATTTGAAATCTAATTCAATTTTAATATTAATATGTCTAAAATTTCATCAGAGAACTTTTCCTCAGCAACTGTCTCAGGTTAAGTCAAAAGAATTAAATTAAGTTTTTTTTATGTCAATATCATATATCATTCTATATTTGTCAAAGTACAAAAAAATGTGTCAAGCTTGGTAGTATTTGCCTTTAATTCCAGCAACTCAGGAGGTTGAGATAGGAAGATCACAAGTTGGAGCCCAGCCTGAATAATTTAGTGAGACCCTGTCTTAAAAAATAAAAAGGACTGGGGATGTAACACAATGGCAGAGCACCACTGAGTTTAATCTCTAGTATGGAAATAAACAAAAAGTATAAACCATTAGACTATATTAGTCAGCTTGGGTTAATATAAGAAAACATGACAGGCCGAGAAAGTTGCTTAGGACCTCACCAAGCAGCTGAGACTGGCTTTGAACTCTTGATTCTCTTGCCACAGACTCCCAAACTGCTGGGATTACAGACGTTTACCACTGCACCCAGCTCTAGTATACTCTTGATAGAATTCTCTGGTATCACTTCTTATAAAGACACTAATCCTAATGCATCAGGGCCCTACCCTTATTACTTCATTTAACCTTAATAACTTCATTAGAGGCCCATCTCCAAATACATTTACACCAGGTTTAGGACTTCAATTTATGGGTTTTTTTTTTTGGTGTTTTTTGGGTTTTTTTTTTTTTTTGTGCTGGGGATTGAACCCAGCGCCTTGTGCATGGGATACAAGCATTCTGTCAACTGAGCTATATCCCCAATTTATGGATTTTGAGGGGATACAAAAAATCTGTCTATAATAAACATAGTCTCAATTTATCGTTTACCCCTCCTTTCTCACACAATATATACATTATGCTAGAAATATTGCTAACCAGTATACATTAAAGAATGTGGGTAAAAACTAGAAACAAATTTATAGGAGAACAGAGAGAAAGATAGGGAGGGGACCTCAACTGGAAAGAACTAATATTTTTACTTAAGAGCCTTTCATCCTCTTCCTAGTAGCTGAAAACACTATGTGTAAAACGTGTCAAAGCAGAGTATACACAATACCAAGAAAAAGGCTTGGGAGGATACTTACAGAAAACTGAGGAGAGTAAATCCATCCTGGGAAAGAAAGAAGCAGCTGGAGATGATGGTCTAGCTCCTGGCAATCAGTTTCTATACCAGAGTTATGTCCCTATCAAGAGTTAAAAGCATAGAGCAGGTTCCACCTCAAATTTTCATGAAAAACTCCCTACTTAGCCTCTTATCTGGGGTAGTGACTAGAAAATCTCTGGAACATCCATCATTCATTCACACTTGGAGGGTCAGAAACTAAAAGAATGATTTGAAGACCTTTCTTCTTTTCATTTTCATGTTCCCTAAATAAACACAGCTGGGAGAAGAATAAGCATTTTAAATATGGGACTGTCTTTACCTTTGTTCTCGATTACCATTTTAGTCTTGAGGCAGAACACTTTTTATTTTAAAAATAATAAGGAGATTTAATAAAGGCTTTCAAAATTCAAAAGCATCCCAACTTTCCCTTATGAGATTTTCAGTACCATGTGGCTTTCAGTTAAGGTGCTGATGATGAGCTCTACTGAAATTACTAGTTCATTTGGTAAGAATAATGATTTTGATTTAGACTACCAATCACAATTTTTTCCTACCAGAGACTTATTTTTTTTTTTTTGCTATATATATTTCCTCCTACTGTCCTCCACTTTAGATACCACAATATCAGCTACTTAATTCACTTGCCAAAACAATACTCCCAAGTACTTCATGGCCATTCTACACATTGTCTTCACATGTGTGCTTTTCCGAACAAACAAAAAGGGCCAAATTACCATGTTTTCACCAACTATAAAGAAATTTTGAGACTACTGACTTCTTACAAACATAAAACTTCCAAAAGGTTATCAGACATGTGGTACTCAGTTAATTCTTCTTGCACATGAGTAGGGACAAAAATCTTATAAAATATCAAAAATTTAATTGTTTTTCCTCAAATTTTCTGGTAAAATCAGTAAGCTGGGAAGATATATAAAGACTACCCTGACTTCAAGCAAGTTCAGAGTCAAAAGTCAGGAGGGAACCCAATTCCACCTCATTTGGGTTTTGGCAAAATCAAGAAACCAAGAGGCACTCTTTGTCTGTGGTCCTTCAGGGATCTTCCCACGGTTGGTTCTCACCTGTTGGCTGGTTCATGATATACTTCATTTATATACTTCATGATATACTTCCATTTAAGGAAAACTTAAAAATAAGAGGCTTAATTATCCCTGTTGAAAATGAAGAAAGAGATTCAACATCTCTCCTTTTTCTTAGACTTTTTACTCCAGAAAACTGTTTTAAGTACCTTCTCCTCTCTTGATAATGTAAATTATTTAATAAGTGGGTGGGTCTTTGTATTATGGACTATGAATTCCTCAGAGACTTGGAGCCATCTCTTTGAAATGTGAACATCAAGGGATATGACATCCCTACCTTTCATGAGGACCTTGTTCTAAGTTGCAAAATTACTTCCTGTGATAACAATATGACCTCTGGATAAAGCCAATTGGCTACCACAGATGGAGATCCCAGTTACTTCTTAAAGATAGGGTGAATTATATATGACATGCTGCCAAGTTCTTTGAAGATTAGCTGCTGTTTATCTTGGAAAACATATATATATACTGGTGGTTACGTGTTCAGCTGTATGAAATCGTAAAAATTTTTTCTCTCTTTGTAATCTCTTAGTGGAATGCATGTGATGCCCTTCACACTCAGGTTTAATTGACTAATAAAAGTGTTGTTCTATTTCTCTGTTGTCTTTCTGGTGAATATTTCTGATCTGGGAGATTATTTTGTTTTAATCATATTTCTCCAGCACTGGTTCTGTTGTAGAATGGAAGAAATAAGAAAAGGGTAGAAAGGAAAAACATAAAAGAAGGACAAGAAAGTAAAATTTTAATTCAGAGTTTCCATATACTTTTCCACACCTGTCACTCTCAAATTCTTGGGAAATTTGTGAATCTACCTGTATACTGTTAATTAACTCCCCAATAAATAGATTAAGGGAAGGGAGAGGCATTATTTTAATAAACCTCTAATTTAGGGGATTTTCTAGTACTATCTAGTGATCATATAAGGAAGACCACATCAGCCTGAGGATCTTGATATTGACCAGACACTAGACTGTCTTGCAATAACCAGTCTGGTATACCTTCTTGTACCCAACCTTCTTGACATACCTTCTTGTACCCAACCACGCCTCAACCAAGTTTCCTTTAAAAGAACTGAGAACACTCCCCCACCCCCACATCTCTCCCTCTCAAGATGGCCTGCATTCTCCCTTGAAGGCATATTTTTTGCTTTATCCCCCAAAGCATCATCACTCTCTTGAGAGGACCCTCATTCTCCCTTAAATATGTATCTACATTCCCAAATGAACCTCTGTCTATGCCTCTGGTGCATGCTGACATTCTTTTCTGTTCTGTCTGCCAAGAACCCTGATGGTCCCGAGTCAAGTTCTCCCTACTCTCTGGGCACTCCTTAGATTTTCCCCAGAGACACCTCTTTTCCCATTATGGCTCTCCAGCAATCGTTCTCCTCTATCTTTTGATACCAGATTTTAAGTACTTAGTGTTTTTAGGTTCTGTCTGAAATTATAGCCTTGAAAGATATCACTTTCTCAAATGGATGTTACCGCCGCCCTTGTTGTCTCTTCTTCTGTGCTACTAGAAAAACTTTGCAAATATAAAGTCCTTGGGATGTTTTGCATTCAATAGGAATGTGTTTCACAAATATCTACAAAATCTCATCTTCTCTATATTCTTGAGTCAGAAGGTTTTTTAAAAACCTCCTTAATTTTAGATATAAAAATAATAACTTCTAAAGTTCTTATTCTTGTCTTACTTGAGATTTCAGTTTTAAGGAATAAATGTTAATTGCTAATGTTGAGTTGAATTTTAACTAAGATTGCTGACCTTTCCTCGATTAATATTAATATTTGTAGGGTCAATTTCACTTATTAACAATGGAGAGAAAGTACAAACATTGCCATTAGGAATCTCAGTTTCTAGAATATGATTTAAAGGAATTGAAGGTGATCTCAATCAGGTCCTTTGTACTCCTAAAATTTCCTTCCAAACAGACTTGCAGTTGTACCTTTCAGGCAAAATATGTACAGAAAAATGCCTATTAAAATAGATTCTAAAGCTATTATTACTAAGACCTAGTCAGAGAGAACACATTACACAGTGACTGTTAGAGCCTACAAGGGAATGGCATAGTTAATGTGAACCAAAGACGCTCACTGCAGCATGTGAAAAAGTATTTTGAAGGTCATTTGCACATAAATGAAGAGTTTTCTTCTCCTCTACTGCCTGTTAAAGTTTTAAAGCATGCAGCTTTAGAGGAATGGGAGTCTGATTATGCTGTGGACAGTGTGTTATAAGCAGTAGTCCATCTTATTTTCCATGTGATGGTCATTAAGTTCAGGTCAAGTAGAAGGATTTTCTGTAGTTCTGTGACTACTGCCGTGAAATCATCAGCTTGGAGAAAATGAGTAGTTGTGTTAAACACCTTGGCCAAGCACAAAACAAATCTTCCCCAAAATCTTAAAAAATACTAATCAGCCCTTTCACATGTCTAGTTTTAATAAGTACAGCAATTCATTTAAGTTCAAGTGAATGAGTACTTTATTAAAAATCTACCATGTGCTTTGGCAAGCACTCTGTATACTGTAAAGAATGTAGAAGGTATAGTCTCTACCTTTTTTAAAAATAAAAAAGCACAATATTCAGACAGAATTGGGCTAAGCTGAGCAGAAGTCCAGAAATAATTTTCTAACTTTTTGAGGTATACAAAATAGTGATTTATATTATTGCTTATAGGTGGAACCAACTTTAAATAGCTTACATTTACATAACAGCTTTCCTTTTGTTCCTTCTGTTGTCCCAAGTAATTGCTTGTCTATAGAATTTTATGGTTCTCTGCAGAGGACTTTCCTCCTTAGTATAAAATGTAGGTGATATGGTTTCTTCCAAATCATAAAGATGAATTTGATATCAATATCTGGGGACATTCAAGAAAAGAAAATTTCAAGACAGAGTGAAAAATGTTGACAAAGAAAAATTGATTCAATGATAATTTTTAAAGCAAATAAGGAGCACTTTACTTGGGACCATTATGGTAGGTACAGGGACATTTACAAAGTGCCCTTGCAATGGGAGATACAAATACAGCATGGTCAAGTAGGATTTTATAGCCAAGCAGCAGTGGAGGTCAATGGATGGTAAATTACTAAGAGGAAGCATTAAGGGTTAGGGGGGATTCTGGTTAAACTGACCTAATAAGATTCATCCTGAAGATAGACTAAGTTAATCAGATATCACCTGGTGGACGGAGTATGATAATGAATGCAATCAAGTATAGAGGAGTCTCACATATTTAGGGTGGAGGATTCTCACTAAACTGACTTATCAGCATTCTTTATTAAAACTGGATTTTAAACAAAAAGTGCACAAATAGGTCTAGCAGAGGATTCAGGAGCCTAGTTAACATTTGGCCAAGCAAAGAATCTTTGTCAGTGTCCACTGGACAAATAACAGGTAGATGTAAATCGTGGCAACATGAGATTAAGGGAATAATTTTACAAACTGGGCCTATTGTGCTGATCCTCATATACTGTCTTTTAAAAAGCAATTCACCAGCAGCCCCACCTAGCTTCAGTCAATAGAATATGTTATATTCCTGAGCAAACAATCTGTTAAAGACAAGAGAAATGCAGGCCTGAAAGGAAAAATAGGAAGAATAGAAGTTACCCAGAAGTGGGGACTTATGTGATCTTTAGGCAAACCAGATTCCAGAAATGAGCCAAAGTGATCCAGAAGTACCTTGGATTTTTAGAAAATCTCCACTCCATCCAGTAAAACTATGTGCAGTGGGGATCTGAAAGTCTGATGCAATCCAGTTCTCAAAGTGAAGAGGTGGATCTATGCAGGACTCTCTGGAAACTTTCCTGGGGATCACCCCTGACAAGAAAAATTAAAGGCAGTGGGCACACCATCCCTCTCCTCTCTGAGAGGACCCCCCTTCTTCCTTAAATGTGCCCCCCCACTTCCCTTCTAATCAACATGTGCCTGCTACTCGGAGCAATATGTCTGAACTCTTTCTGGTGTGATCACAAGAATGGCAACCAAGCCATAGTTGCCTTGGCTTCCTCAGCTCTGTAACAGATCCTTGCTGAGTAACACACTCCTGTCTCTTTTGCTCTGTTTTCCAAGGAAAAATGAGGCTGGATGAGAAGATGAAGATGACCCTGACAAATTTAGGAGAATTGATGTAATATCTCTGGTTTAAAGGAAATAAGAAAATAATTTATTCTGAGACAATTATGAGTGACCATGGCCCAGGAACATGGAATTCACTTACCCTGAATGATATGTTCCACCATGGAAGAGGTTAAATGAACTTTTACAGTCACAGAAAAAAATATCATAAATCAATGCATTTATCAGTTATGTTTGGTGAACATATTAAATAGATGGGCTACAGCACAGCAGGGAAATCTCTTCGATAGGTTTCAGATGTTATATGGTATTGTTAGAGTAGGATAGGCAGATATGAGCAGGGAGAGGTATAGAGGTTCACTCCACCTCTGCTGACAAAAAATCCCACCCTCATTCCTGATGATACACTTCCTCCTCCTCCTCCTCTTCTTCCTCCTCCTCCTCCTCCTCCTTCTTTTAATTTTATGCTCTTTATATTTTGACCACAATTTCTTTTTTTAATGATGGGATTTGTTGTTACAAAATTATTTGTACACAATATATCAAAATAATTTGGTCAACATCACTCCATGGTATTTCCTGCCTCCCTACCCATCTCCCACCCCTGGTCCTATTCTCTCACAGACTGGGAGACAGAGACTCTACCTCCTTCAATTAGTACATTTCAAAGGGATGGCCCTCAGGTCCTGGAGAAAGGTATCATTGGGTTGTAGATCCACATTTCAAAGGGGTAAAGAGAGAATTCCACAACTGCAAGTTTTCTAAAGTAAATGATTCAAGAAAGGGAAGATAAAGTGTTTATTGTTAGGAGAAGGTATTCTAAAGTATAGTCAAGCTAAAGGGAACATTTAGACCATCTTGGTTGCATAACATGTAAAATATGTTCAATTTTTTTTTCCTCTCTCCTTCTCACTCTGCCCCCATACACAGTACTCCTCCCCACCTTCAATCAATGAAGCCACGCCTTAGGATATCAGGTATATTAAGATATTAATCATTGTTGCTACATGTATGACCTGACAATGAGCATTTAGATCAAGATTCATTTATCATATTAATCATAGATTTAGCAATAATCAATTAGAGAATGATGAAATGTATTTATTAAAACATTAAATATAACATAATGATAATGTACATATACTATAATGATAATTGAACATATCATCGTAAGTGTTATTTGAGACATTTTGTGAGATATAAATAAAATAACCATTATACATGTAGTCATTAAATGCCCAATACTAATTTTGCTTATTGTATAATATTAATGACTTTAAATACAATGTACAAGATAATTTTTGGGGGGTAGCTTATAATTTAGGAAAGGTAGTGTTATGGAAATAGGTCTATTTTCCTAAATAGCAGAGTATTTGACATTTTCTAAGTTAGTGTTAACATAAAATATTAAAATATTCTAAATTATAAATGTGATTAAAATTCCAAAGAAAAATCAATGTTGATGCAATATTTAAATAAAGTATATTCCAAAATATTGATCATATACCCTGACTCCAATTCATTTTGCTTGACTTGCTCATTCAAATCTAGATGCACATTCTGTTAGAATGTGACTTATATTTTAGAACAATTCCTCAGCTTCCACTGATCTTCAATATTAGAAGATTTAACAATTTATAATCATCCAGGACCTGGATTGTTATTAGTCAACCCTAGTTTCTGAAGCTGATAGATATAAGCTGACCTGTTGATTTTTAAAGGCCAGTATTGGGTTATTTATAACCTATTTATAAAGTTTTAACAATGTAGAATCCAAATGAAAATGCTATGGTCAAAGACCAGCAAAGAATTTACTTCAAAAAGCTAAGAAAAATAGGAAAGGAAAAATTAAGAGTTGAAGATTTTTTAAAAATGGAGTAAGCATAGCTGCTGGTATAATGAGACCTAAGTTTAGTGACATAAACTTTTAGTGGGTCATAATTAACTTCTGTGATTTAATAGTTGGCAGAAAAAGGAAAGTCAACTGTCCTCTGGGTCTCACACATTCCTTCTTAAAAAGGTCATTGACTTGAGCCAATGCCAATTGTTTAAAAAATAGCAGTGATATCAGTAAAGACTCTGATACTTTTGTTTTCCAATTCTGTCTTTCAGTTGGGTATTGGAGGATGACATAGTATAGTACATAAGAAAGCACAGGATTTGGAGAGGGACTACCTGAGTTTGAATTTTAGCCTTACTGCTTACTACTTATCATCACTCACCAAATCACTGCATTTAACCAGAGTTCAAATAAGTACTGTCCATTGGAGGTAGGTACTTTTGGTTACTCTGTGAATTATACTGGGGTAAGTGATCTGAGCAAGTTATTTAACCTCAGTTTTTTCACCTCTCATATTGAAGATAAAACCATTCATAGGACAGGGTTTGTCTGAAAGTTAAATGAAATTAATAACCATGTAGCTGGGTGGCCAATTAGAAATTTCAACTGAGGAACCAAGATAGAAAAGAGATGATAAAGTGGTTTTTGTAAGATAGAGAATTCCATAAGAATTTTAGGGTGGATTAGATGATGGCACATTGTAGGTATAAAAAAATTATTGGAAGTGAGGAAATTTCTGAGCAATACCTCCTTGAAGAGAACACTTCCGTCCTGAATCTACCCTTACCATCACGTGAAGGCATAAAAGTATGGATGTCTTCAAATTTCCCTTAGGTCATGGCTTCAGTCAAAACACTCAAAGAACTTGATGAATGTCCTTTAACTTGAGGGAGATGGTAGAGAGGAGTATTATTCCTACCCTAAAAATCTGGTGAACTTTCATGGCAGAATATGTTAGTCAACTTTCCATCACTGTGAAAAAATGTCAGAGAAAATTAACTTAAAGGAGAAAATATTTATTTTGTCTCATAGTTTCAGTCCATGGTCACTTGGCTCTGTTGTTTCTGGGCCTGCAGTGAAGCAGAACATCATGGTGGGAAGCACATGGCAGTGTAAATCTGCTCACCTTGCAGCAGCCAAGAAGTAAAGAGAGTGCTGGCTTTTATAATAAGACCTCTGACCCCAAACCCATTAAGCTATGAACACATAAGTGTATTAATCCATTCACGATGCCAGAGCCCTCATGATCCAATCACCTTCAAAGGCCCCACCTCTGCACATCCTACATTGGCGTCTAAGCCTTCAACACATGAACTTTCGGAGAACATTGAAGATCCAAAGCATAACACAGAGCAAAGTCAAATTCAGTACCTTGAGTTTGTCCTGCATTTCTGAAGGTTGTTCTAGGGAAAAAAAATAGGGCATGAATGTTTTCTGTAGACCAGATGTGTTAGATGTGTCTGAGAGAAGAAGAATTTGAACTATGAAATTTCTAAGAGCTCAGGAGAGGGAAAGGGACCTTATGAAGTCTGTTTTGCTTGAGCCCAGGAAGCTTTGAGGGAGAGATTGCTGGCAACCACATGGGAGAAGGGTCAGTTGAGGCACCCTGCTAGGCACAGAGAACAGGATGTCATTTTATGAGGTGTCTGTTCACATGATCTTTCCATACTCCTTTTCTTTCTATACCATCTCCCCCCCCCCCTATCAAATTGGATAATTTGATTATTAAATGGAAAGGGAGAATTTTCTCTTTACTAAACTGAGAATGTTTATAATGAACACAGATGGCAGGACTTTCTGTTACCAGTGACAGAAAATGCAAAGGTCCCATCAAGTTTTCTTTCAGTGGAGAGAAAGAAGATTTCCCATTAAGTATATTTCAGGAAGAGAAAAGAAAAAATAAAGTTTCATTCTGATCCCAGGAGTCAACTTCATTCAATGGACATATTATAAATGTAAAGCAGCTGAAATGATGACTGGCATATAATCAGCATTACAAAAATCTGAGAGCTTCTTTTTGTAAGCCTATTTTGCTATAATGATTTTACTTACTTACAGACCTTTGCTTGAACCTCTAAGGTGAACAATGCCTGGGAATTTGTTTCAACTTTTGCATAAATAGCATAAAGTTTCCTTTGACAGTTTTAAAAGTTGTGTACATTATAAAAGTCTTCATATTTGTTTTTTTGCCTGATTTGCCTTACCTTTTTGAGCTTGTAAATATTCTGGCATTATTTTCCCAATATTTTGAAATTTCACTTTGCATAATTTCTTTGGATAAATGGAGTTTCTGATTCATGGCTGACACCCCTTTTAAGCGTCAATTTCTGGACCTTTCCCTGATTTTTCCTCATGTTTTGTCAAGTCATACATGCAGGGCATCTGGCCTCCAGACTTGCTCTCACTAGTGGCCTTATGCTCCCACACTGTCCCAGCTGCTCATGGCTGCAGTCATTCTGAGTCACCATTTTAATCATCTCAACTATATGGCATTTCTCTTCTTTTCAGAATAGTTCAGCTACTTAATGAAGTTACACCTTTTAAAAATCCAATTCTGCCACAGGTTAATATAAACAATATTTCTAAGTACTTTTTTTTCTACTGTGAACATCTATATCATTCTACATGTGGCTATGCTTACCTTTATTTATCTATCTATCTATCTCCTTCCCCCACCCCACCTCCCCCCACCCCCCAAAAAAAGCTGGGTGAAGGAAATTTCTTGTGTTACTAGTAGAAATTCAGCTATAACATTTTTTCTATTTTGAAAAATTTAATGTGCCAACAGGGAGGGAGAGGGCACAAGAATTGGAGGCATAAAGCATATAAATTGTAATCTTGACTTTCAATGGAAACACAGAGCATAATAAAACTCCTCTTTTTCCATCAGAAATAAGAGAAGATGGATGTTCTTTCCCCTGAGTGTGCTGCTATACAGTGATTGCACTGGAAACAGAGTTTAGAGCACACACACACACACACACACACACACACTAATAAAGTGTACATGTCTCTTGCTCCAGAGGAGCTGCTTTAATAAAAAAGAACTGTGGAAGACATAGCAATAAGGATCTGATAGAGGATGATGTAATTATTGCTGACTTGATTTGCACATATTTATACTGTGAGTGCTGGTGACTCCCTTTGGGTCAGATGTTTCCTGAGCCTGTTTATTTTATTCATGCGGACAGGAGGACTGCTTACAAACTACATGCACATCATCAAATATTTACTCATGATTGAATTGATATAGCACCCTTCTTCTCTGGCGCTTACTGTGCTCCACATGCGACTTTTAAATTGTACAACTAATTTTTTGATGAGTACTTATGTGTGGAAACAGTAAAACAGCATAATATGGAGCCTGGAAAAAAAAGAGATGGGCAATGTTAAGACAGGGACAGGACTTGATTACTTGTGACCCTAGGGATGTTCAGCCCAAATGCACAATTTAATTCCATGAACAGGACCACAGTCTAGCCCAGAATTCTATTAAAATTGAGCAGAGAATGGAGCAAGGGAGATAGAAATCTGTTTCCTTTACTGACTCCCCTTTGCTTTGCAGAGCAAGCTCTGAGGAGCCACCACTCAATTCTGTCTTTATTGGTCCCTTTTAGGAGACCAGATGTGAAGCTAATGGCCAAATCTCCAGCCAAATTGTGACTTCTTCTGTCTTATTATAAGAATAGCACTGAATGGTGGGGATACAGAAGGGAGACAGTAAAGCTTTCTAAATTCTCCCCCAAAGCCATAAACCAGAGAATTCACTAGTGATAGTCTTAGCTGCACTGGTGGGTGTAAGAAAGTGCTTCTGATGCCCAGGGAGTATGTGTTGTTCTCACTTCCAATTCTGTCCAGTGATGCCCTTGAATTTTTGTCTTTAGAGAAATAGCAGATTTCCAAGCCTTAGGTAGGTCCAGCAGCTTCCAGGCTAATGAAAGGGATCAGCTTGAAATAAAGTGAAGACATGGGCACCAAGAACAGTGTTACCTACAGCATATGAATCATCCCTGCATAGGCACTTTGCTGAAAATTTCTCAGATTTTAACAGAGTGCCTGGCATACAATAGATGCCTAATAAGTATTTGTTGAAGGACTAAATGAACACATGCATGAATTCCAATTGTTCTTTTTCATTATGTCTTTTCCACATAAAATTCATTTCTACAGATGCAGACAAAGCATTTGACAAAATATAGCACCCCTTTATGTTCAAAACACTAGAAAAACTAGGGATAACAGGAACATACCTCAACACTGTAAAAACTATCTATGCTAAGCCCCAGGCCAATAGCATTCTAAATGGAGAAAAATTGAAGGCATTCCTTCTTAAAACTGTAACAAGACAGGGAAGCCCTTTTCACCACTTCTATTTATCATAGTTCTTGAAACACTGGCCAGAGCAATTAGACAGATGAAAGAAATTAAAGGGATACACATAGGAAAAGAAGAACTCAAATTGGTACTATTGCTGATGATATGATTCTATACCTAGAAGATCCTAAAAGTTCCACCAGAAAACTTCTAGAACTAGTAAATGAATTCAGCAAAGTAGCAGGATATAAAATCAACACCCATAAATCAAAGGCATTTCTGTATATCAGTGATAAATCCTCAGAAATGGAAATGAGAAAAACTACTCATTTACAATAGCCTAAAAAAAGAAAAAAAAAACTTGGGAATCAACTTAAAGAAAGAGGTGAAAGATCTATATAATGAAAATTTACAAAATCCTAAAGAAAGAAGTCAAAGAAGGCCTTAGAAGATGAAAAGATCTACCTTGCTCTTGGATAGGCAGAATTAATATTATCAAAATGTCCATACTTCCAAAAGTACTATACAGATTTAATGAAATTTCAATCAAAATCCCAATGACATTCCTCACAGAAATAGAAGAAAGCAGTCATGAAATTCATCTGGAAAAATAAGAGACCCAGAATAGCTAAAGCAATCCTTAGCAGGAAGAGTGAAGCAGGTGGCATCACTATACTAGACCTTAAACTATACTAAAGAGCAATAGTAACAAAACCAGCAATGGATTGGCACCAAAACAGACTGGTAGACCAATGGTACAGAATAAAGGACACAGAGACTAACCCACAAAATTTCAATTATCTAATATTAGACAAAGGTGCCAAAGACATGCACTGGAGAAAAGATAGTATCTTCAACAAATGGTGCTGGGAAAACTGAAAATCCATATGTAACAAAGTGAAATTAAACCCCTATCTCTCACCATGCACAAAACTCAACTCAAAGTGGATCAAGGACTTAGGTATACAACCAGAAACCCTGTATCTAACAGAAGAAAAAGTAGGCCCTAATCTCCATCATGTGGTATTAGGCCCCAACTTCCTTAATAACACTCCTGTGGCGCAAGAATTAAAATCAAGAATCAATAAATGAGATGGACTCAAACTAAAATGTTTCTTCTCAGCAAAATAAACAATCTGTGAGGTGAATAGAGAGCCTACACCTTGGGAGCAAATTTTTACTCCTCACATATCAGATAGAACACTAATCTCTAGGGTATATAAATAACTGCAAATTGATGCAGCCAATATGGAAGTAGAATGGAGATTTCTTGGAAAATTGGGAATGGAACCACCATTTGACCTAGATATCCCTCTCCTTGGTCTATACCCAAAGGACTTAAAAACAGCATACTACAGGGACACAGCCACATCAATGTTTATAGCAGCACAATTCACAATAGCTAAACTGTGAAACCAATCTAGATGCCCTTCAACAGATGAATGGATAAAAAAGTGTGGCATATATACACAATGGAATATTACTCAGCAATAAAAGAGAATAAGATCATGACATTTGTAGGTAAATGGATGAAGTTAGAGAAAATAATGCTAAGTGAAGTTAGCCAATCCTCAAAAAACAAATGACAAATGTTTTCTTTGATATAAGGAGGCTGATTTATAGTGGGATAGGGAGAGGGAGCATGGGAGAAATAGATGAACTCTAGATAAGGCAGTGGGTTTGGAGGGGGAGGGAGGGGGCATGGAATTAGAAATGATGGTGGAACATGATGATCATTATTATCCTAAGTACATGCATGAAGACACAAATTGGTGTGAATATACTATGTATACATCCAGAAAAATGAAAAATTGTCTTCCACATGTATAATAAGAATTGTAGGCATTCCAATGCCATAAAATTAAAATAAAAAATTAAAAGACATAGACTGGCAGATTGGATTAAAAAAAAACCTACAATATGCTGCCTTCGAGAGATTCATTTTACACAAAAAGACATCCACAGACTGAAGGTGAAAAGGTGGGAAAAAACATAACACTCACATGAACCACATAAACAAGCAGAGGTTTCCATCCTCATATCAGATAAAGTGGACTTCAAACCAAAGTTAGTCAGAAGGGATAAAGAAGGATTTTATAATGTGTAAGAGAATCATACATTAATAAGACATAACAATTGTAAATATTTATACCCCCTAAAATGGAGCAGCTATGTATATCAAACAAACCCTTCTAAATTTTGAGAATTAATTAGACCACAATACAATAATGCTGGGGGACATTAATATACCTCTCTCATCTCTGGATAGATCTTCCAAACAAAAACTAAACAAAGACACTATAGAACTCAATAATGTGATCAATAATTCAGACTTAACAGACATATATAAAATATTTCATCTATCAATGAGTGAGTACACATTTTTCTCATCAGCACATGGATCCTTCTCTTAAACAGACCATCTATTATGCCACAAAGCAACTCTTAGCAAATACCAAAAAATGAATACACTACCCTGCATTCTATCAGACCATAATAGAATGAAATTATAAATCAATGATAAAGTAAAAAATAGAAGCTACTCCAACACCTGGAGATTAAATAATATGCTATTGAATGATTCATGGATAACAGAAGACATCAGGGAGGAGAAAAAAAATAAATTCTTAGAGGTAAATGAGAACTCCAATACAACATACCAAATCTCTGGAACACTATGAAGACTGTACTGAAAGGAAAGTTCATTGCATTAACCTCATTCATTAAAAGAATATAAAGTCAACAAATAAAAGACCTAATATTGCATCTCAAAGCCCTACAAAAAGAAGAACAAATCAACACCCCAAACAGTAGAAGACAGAAATTAAAATCAGAGCTGAAATCAATGAAATTGAAACCAAAGACATATTGAAAAAATTGACAAAAAATGATTGTTCTTTGAAAAACTAAATAAAATTGATAAACCCTTAGCCACATTAATAAAAAGAAGGTGAAAGAAAACTCAAATTACTAAGATTTGTGATGGACAAGAAAATATCACAACAAATACTATTGAAATACAGAATATAATAAGAAACTATTTTTAAAATTTACACTCCAATAAAATAGAAAATCTCAATACACTGACAAATTTCTAGAGACATTTGATCTTCCCAAACTGAATTGGGGGGACGTTCACAATTTAAACAAATCAATTCCAAGCAAAGAAATAGAAGACACCATCAAATGCTACCAACCAAGAAAAGCCTAGGACCAGACACATTCTCAGCTGAGTTCTACAAGGCTTCAGAGAAGAATTAATACCAATACTCATCAAATTATTCCATGAATAGAAAAGAAGGGAACCCTTCCAAATTCATTCTATGAGGTAGTATCACTGTGATACTACCAGACAAAGACACATCAACTAAAAAAAAAAAAAAAAAAAACTTTAGACCAATATCCCTGATGAACACAGATGCAAAAATTCGCAATAAAATTCTGGCGAATCACATACGAAAATACATTAAAAAGAAAGTGTACCATGATCAAGTGGGGTTCATCACAGGAATGCAAGATTGGTTCACATAAGGAAATTGATAAATGTAATGCATCACATCAATAGACTTAAAGATTAAAAATCATGTTATTATCTAAATAGATGCAGACAAAGATGTGACAAAATGCAACCCTCTTTCATGTTCAAAGCACTAGAAAAACTAGGAATAGTAGGAACATATGTCCACATTGTAAAAGCTATCTATGCTAAGCCCAAGGCCAACATCATTTTAAATAGAGAAAAATTGGAATTATTGCCTCTAAGAACTGGAACAAGACAGGAATGCCCTGTTTCATCACTCCTACTCAACACAGTTCTTGAAACTCTAGCCAGAGCAATTAGATGAAGGAAGTTAAAAGGGTACGAATAGGAAAAGAAGAACTCAAACTGTCACTATTTGCCAATGACATGATTCTATACTTAAGGGATCAAATAAATACCACAAGAAAACTTCTAGAATTAATGAGTGAATTCAGCAAAGTAACAGGATATAAAATCAATATCATTAAATCAAATGCATTTCTAAACATCAGCAATGAACCCTCTGAAAGAGAAACTAGGAAAAGTAACCCATTCACAATAACCTTAAAAAATACTTGGGAATCAATCTTCAAAAGAATTGAAAGACTATACAATGAAAACTATAGAACACTAAAGAAAGAAATTGAAGAAGACTTTAGAAGATGGAAAGACCTCCCTTGTTCTTGGATAGAAAGAATTAGTATTCTCATAATGGACATACTACTAAAAGTGTGATACAGATTTAATGCAATTCCAATTAAAATCCCAATGGTATTCCTCATAGAAATGAAATTCATTTGGAAAAATAAGAGACCCAGAATAGCTAAAGCAATCCATGGCAAGAAAAGTGAAGCATGAGACATCAAAATAACAGACTTTAAACTATACTACACAGTTATAGTAACAAAAACAGCATGGTATTGGTACCAAAATAGACATGTAGGACAATGGTATAGAATAGAAGACACAGCAACAAACCCATATAAATACAGTTTACATACATTGGAGAAATGATAGGCTACTCAACAAATGGTGCTGGGAAAATTGGAAATCCATATGCAGCAAAATGAAATTAAATACACTGTTTCTCACCATGAACAAAACTCAACTCAAAGTGGATCAAGGACCTAGGAATTAGACCAGAGACCCTGCACCTGATATAAAAAAATGTAGGCCCAAATCTTTATCATATTGGGTAAGGTCCTGACTTCCTTAACCAGATTCCTAAAGCGCAAGAAGAAAAATCAAAAATTAATAAATGGGATGGATTCAAATTAAAAAGTTTCTTCTCAGCAAAAAAATAATCAATAACATGAAGAAAGAGCCCACAAAGTGGGAGAGCACCTTTACTACATGCACATCAGATAGAGCACTAATTTCTAGGATATATAAAGAATTCAAAAAACAATCAATAAATGGGCTAAGGGACTGAACAGACACTTCTCAGAGACATACAATTGATCAACAAATATAGGAAAAATGTTTAACATCTGTAGAAATTAGGGAGATGCAAGTCAAACTACTCTAAGATTTTGTCTCATTCCAGTCAGGATGGCAATTATCAAGAATACAAGCAACAATAAATGATGGCAAGGATGTGGGGAAAAAGATACACTCATACATTGCTGGTGGGACTGCAAATCGGTGCAAACACTATGGAAAGCACTATGGAGATTCCTTAGAAAATTTGGAATGGAATCACCATTTGGCCCAGCTCTCCTACTCCTTGGTCTATACTTAAAAGTCTATACCAAAGGCTTAAAAACAGCATTCTATAGTTACACAGCCACATCAATGTTTATAGCAGCTCAATTCACAATAGCTAAACTGTGGAACCAAATTGGATGCCCTTCAATGGATAAATGGATAAAAAAACTGTGGTATATATTATACACAATGGAATATTACTCAGCATTAAAAGAGAATACAATTATGTCATTTGCAAGTAAATGGATGGAGTTGGAGAATATCATGCTAAGTGAAGTAAGCCAATCCCAAAAAACCAAAGGCTGAATGTTCTTTCTGTTAAGTGAATGTTGACCACAATGGGGAAAGGAGGCATGGGAAGAATGGAGGAACTTTGGATTGGACAAAGCAGGGGGGGGAGGTGGGAGGACGAAAGATGGTAGAATGAGAAGGATATCATTACCCTAGGTACATGTATGATTGCTAAAATGGTGTGACTTTACAGTGTGCACAATCAGAGGAATGAGAAGTTGTGGCCCATTTGTGTACAATGATATGAAATGCATTCTGCTGTCATGTATAAATAATTGGGAAAAAACTATACATACTTAGTTCTAACACATAGCTACACTGGTAAACTCATGACATCACGCATATCCATTAGTTCCCACATTTCCTATGTTTCTTTCCAATTCCTCAAAGTACTTCTTTAGCAACCTCTCCAAAACTCTCATATATTATATTTCTATTTTCATTCAGTTAAAAATACTTTCTAGATTCTTCAAACTAAAAAATACTTTCAATTTCATTTTTTTAAATAATCAGACTCGCCTAATTTGTTTCCTATTTTTCAGAGATCACTGTGTTTTGTTTTAGTGTCCAGAAAACTGTTGTTTCATAACTCAAGCCTAGTTTTTCAGATAGGAGGATAAAACTGGTAGTACCTGTTACCTTGTCTTGTATAGAATCCCATGTAATCAAATTAAACAATCTTTTTCCTTGTGGCAACTGGCATTTGTGTTCCACTTACAAAGATCTGTAACACTCAGAAATTTTTTGTAACCACTGATTTTTCTTCTAGTACATTTTTGTTTGTTTTTCTGGAATTTATTTTGGAGTAAAATATGAAATGTAGAACCACAATCCTTGTCAACATATACCCCACAAAAAACCCCATTATTAAATAATGTAGATTTTTGTAAGATCCTCAATTACAGTATGTATTTAAATTGTCTATTATCCAATCATTATCTCTTCATAAGCTAGTTCCACATTGTTTTAATTGTGACCCTATGAAATACAGTAATGTTGAATAAAATTGGTCTTACTTTGTTATTCTTGGATTTTCAGAATTTTTCTAATCTTCTTTTTGTATTTACCACTGTAGAATTTGAAATATTTTTTCTATTACCTAAAATAAATTACCTAAAATAAATCTGATTAGAATCATATTAAATTCATAGAGATCTTTGAAAGAGTATTTGTAAGATGTCAAGTCATTTCATCTGAATTATGATACATCTTTTCTTGGGTTGTGTTCCATCATGTTCTTTAGGAGTGTTTTAAATTTTATATCATTTTTGCATGTTTTTTCCTTAGGTTTATTCCTAGATTATCACAGTTACATTATTTTTGTAGATATAGTCTCTTTCTTTCATTGATCTTCTAACTAGTTTCTGCTTAAAATAGTTATTTGGTTTATTATTAGAGCAAACACTGTGGGTTGGTGCCCTAGCACCTGCAACTCCATCCAAACCTCCTTCTTCTGTGACTGCCTCCACTATAAATGCTGTACACAATAAGTACTTGAGATCTCAATCCCAGCTGGAGAAATTAACATGTGTTTCTAGTAGCCAACTCATGACCATGAGGAAAAGGCCCAAAGAATGTCAGACACATTAGCAATGTTATTATTGTAGATTTACTATTCCAACACCATAAACGGAACTCCCTTCAGACTTGATATTGAAAAAAGAAAAAAAAAACTACTTAGAAAATTTTGAAACATTATATATGATTGACAATGAACATTTTCAGAAATCATGTATTTAAACATTTCTTCTACAGAAGTATTTCCTTAAAAACAGAATATGCCATGCAGATTAACAATGCTAAAATCTGAAGTTATACTAATAACTGAAATTTTGTTTATAGAGTATTTGTTTTATATTGAGTAAAGGACAGAGTATACAACACTTATTCTTATAGTAAATTATCTATTATCAGCATTTTTGAGTAACTACTCTGGTAAGCTAAAATACTGCATTCTTTGTTTTTATAATCCTCCCATGTTAAACAAGGGAGTTGTAAAAAATATTATTCAAGGAATAGGAATATTTCCCTCCAAATTTTTAATTTACTGACAATTTCACAAAAGTTCAACTTGACAGTAAAATTAATATCATCACACAATAGGAAGACATTTGAGAACTATTTATAAGAAAATTCTCTCCTCATTAATCAAGCTTCACTCTGATTATGTTACTGAGCAAACATATATTTGACTTTTGAATCAAAAGAAGCCTTACATCATAAGTGGCAAAGATAACTGGATTTCTGGGGAAAAGGCTGGCATGAAAAAGTGTTCTCAGCTGGGCTAAAGCAACCAGAACAGAAGACACAGGGGAGAAGAGATGGAGGGGTGGAAAGTGGCAGGATTAGGTCACAAGGGGGATGATTTATCTTTATAGCTCATGAATGACACATTGCATCAACATTTTATCAAATGTTTGTGGTATTAGTTGCTCATTTTCACTTAAGAATTCAGAGTGGTCATTCTGAAAAATGGCACAGTAGTCAAAAATATGAGTGTGAAGAATTTAAGTAACAATTACATGTCATGATTGTATTTGGAATTGAAAAGACAATGTGGCCATAAAGTCCCTGACTTTTATAGAATGAATTTGGTAAGTCTCTGGTTTATTAGGTCAGCTGCTTATATCTCCGCAGCAGTAAAGCTTTCAGTCAGATACAGCGTTCCAGATATCATTGCCTTTGCATTCTACAGTTCATCTAAAAGTGCTTTTATCTGCCAGTAAAATTTGCCTTATAAAAACCAAATTGGAATCATCAAATAAGAAGTGTGGCTGCTCCATTGCGTCTGTGTCATAGTTGTAGTGTTAAGATATTTTTAAGGTGATAAAATTATCTTTTTACAGATTTGTGGGTAATAAAGCGATTATAGTGAGATGCTTGGACAATGAAACTCTCCTCACCAATTAAATAAAGGAGATCCAATTTGTTGAGGGCAATGAGAAGAGGATTTTCTTTTTCTTTCCTCATGGTCCTCTTTAGCACTTAACTAGCACTTTCTGTTTGCCTCTAACACCTTATATTTTCCAGGGGATTTACATGTTACTGGTAATTTTCTCTCTCAGCCCAGGAGGAAGGTCGGTAATAGTTTTATCCCTATTTAAACGAGCTTGCAATGTGACAGCTTGTCACAAAATATTAGTTTTAGTCAGCCCCAAAAACAGGAGGGGAAGGAAATGGGCTGCCAGTGCTAAATTTATATGCAGATAAGGACAAGTGTCTGGTCTGGAAAAGTACAAGCACAGGTTTAGGATTAGCAGTGCTAAAAAGACTTTCTGTAACCATTGATATAAATCTCTGTCATTCCTTTTGAGGCTCTTAAATCTGGGCCCAGCTTGGTTCCACTCATGGAACTCTGACCTCAGCTCACCTCTACATTGGTTATAAAGTGGGAGAGACTATTTGGACTCCATGTTTCAAAATGTCAGTACCTTCTTATGTAAATTGTTAATAACCAGATTAAGACATTAGTCAATGTGTGTGGTTAAAGTATAGAGATATTGGGGATTTAAAACAATTTTTTTTCTTACAAAGGCTGCCAAAAGACCCTAAAACAAGCCTCAGCCTGAAACCCTAAATGTGAACTCTCACTCCCATTTTTTACTCAGTCCCACAAGCTCTCTGTTCCAGTCAAGCTGTTGGGCATGTTCTTTCTAAATCATTTCCTTTTCTTTTCTCCACACCTTGTACTATGTATTGTAACTTCAAAATGAAACATGTGCCTTCAGCTCCTTTCTGTGGTTTGGTGGTTCAATTTACCTATGAGGAACCTCAGCATAATCTAAGAAACTTTTCTGTTTTAAATTATCTTGTTTGATCTGTTTTCCTGATCTCAGTAACTAAAATTTTTAAGTAAATTTTTAATTTGTAGAGACAAGCATATAATATAGCAAAAAATAGAAAAATGAATGTCAAATTTGAAATTTGAAAGTGTTCAGGAAAAGTAGTAAAAACAAAGCAAACAAAAAACTATTAAAATTAATGTATGAGGGGCTGGGGATGTGGCTCAAGTGGTAGCGCGCTCACCTGGCGTGCGTGCGGCCCGGGTTCGATCCTCAGCACCACATACAAACAAAGATGTTGTGTCCGCCTAAAACTAAAATAAATAAATACATAAATATTTAAAAAAAAATTAATGTATGAAAACATATGTATAATCATGGAATTTTAAAAATAATTAATGGAAATACAATTGACTTTTGAATTTGGAAGCATGTCTCTTATGACAGCTCAATTAATCCAATATAGATATATTGAAATGTATCTGCATGACATTGAGGAGGCTGATTAAAGAGGTATGTGGAAAGATTTGCATTTAAGAATCAAAATGAAGTGATATTATTTAAATTTCCACAGGCTATTTCAAATATCCATGGATCTATTAAAAAATATCTTTTAAAAACTGAAAAGAAGAATTAGAAATTATAGCAATCACATTTTCCAATTCTAAATTGATTGACATGAATAACAGCCATATATATATACATATATATATATATATATATATATATATATATATGAAATGTCCCCAAACTTAGAGATTTACAAAATAAATCTTCATTTTTTTAAAGACAATACTACAACTTAAAAAAGCAAGAAAAAAGTGAAATACTTATTGAATCAGTAACACATTCATTATCTTAAAAGCTTTAATTTTGAAAGAAAAAGTAAAAATAATAAATGAAAATAAATTAGCTACTTATTCAGCTTAAAGAATTATACAAAAGTAACAGAGTCAACATAAGAACAGTATACAGAAGGGGGAAAGAAGGATTAAAAACAGTGATAATTCGTAATTCAGAAAGGACAATGTAGTAAGGTTTATAAATCCATAAGGTTTTTGTTCTTGTTTTAGAAATAAAACTTTCTTTAAAAATCTAGAGAAAGAGAAGAAGGCAGAGTAAGTCTAGACAGCAACATTTGCTTAATTCCTTCACAGTCCACAAATGAAACAGTGAAAGAACAGCTGACTGGAGAGATGGGTGACAGAGTTAAGTATTCTACAACTCAACATTGGACAACTTGAGATTTGGAGGGCCTTGGAATTTGGCTCCCAGAACAGAAAATAAGGACATAATTCATTGACCCTGATCCCTGATCAATAATTATCTCAATTGATGCAGAAAAAGCATTTGACAAAATTCAGCATCTGTGCATGCTGAAAACGCTAGGAAAAACTAGGGATAGTTGTAATATACCTCAAGATTGTAAAAGATATGTACACTAAACCTAAAGCCAACATCATTTTAAATGGAGAAAAATTAAAAGCATTCCCTCTAAAAACTGGGACAAGACAAGGATGTCCTCTTTTACCACTCCTACTCAACATAGTCCTTGAAAACCTAGCCAGAGCAATTAGACAAAAGAAAGAAATTAAGGGGATATGAATAGGAAAAGACGAGCTCAAACTACCCCTATTTTCCAATGACATGATTCTATATTTAGAACACTCAAAAAACTACTAGAAAGCATATAGAAATCATAAATGAATTCAAAAAAGTAGCAGGGTATAGTGTCAGCATGGATAAATCAATTGCATTTTTATATACCAATGATGTATCAGCTGAAAGAAATCAGGAAAACTATCCCCTTTATAGTAGCCTCAAACAAATTTAAAATATTTTGGAATCAGTCTAACAAAAGTGGTAAAAGACCTCTGCAATGAAATTACAGAACCCTGAAGAAAAAAAAATTGAAGAAGACCTCAGAAAATGGAAAGATCCCCTATATTCTTGGATAGGCAGAATTAACATTATTAAAATGTCCATGTTACTAAAAGTGCTCTAAAGATTTATGCAGTTCCTATTAAAATTCCAATGATGTTCCTCATAGAAATAGAAAAAGCAATCATGAAATTCATTTGGACAAACAAGAGGCTCAGAATATCTAAAGGAATCCTTAGTGAGAAAACTGTTGCAGGAGGTATCATGATGTCAGACTTTAAATTCAACTACAGAGCTTTAGTTAACAAAAGCAGCATGATATTGTCATCAAAACAGACATGAAGAACAAGGGAACAGAATAGAAGACACAGAGATGCACCAACATAAATACAGTTATCTCATCCTAGACAAAGGTGATATAAACATACATTGGAGAAAATACAGCTTCTTCAAAAAATGGTACTGGGAAAACTGGATGTCCATATGTAATAGAATAAAATTTAACCTTTATCTCTCATGCTGTACAAAATGCAACTCTAAGTGGATCAAGGACCTAGGTATTAGAACTAAATACCCTGCACTTACCAGAAGAAAAAGTAGGTCTAACTCTTCATCATGTCACCTTAGGAACTGGCTTCCTCAATAAGACTGCTAAAGTACAAGAAGCAAAATCAAGAATCAATAAATGGGATGGTATCAAACTGAAAAGCTTCTCACAGCAAAAGAAATAATCAAAAATGTGAACAGAGATCCTACAGAATGGGACACCTGTAACACCTGTTCCTCAAATACAGCATTAATCTCCAGGCTATAAAAGAACTCAAATTAACACCAGAAAAATAAATAATCCAATCAATAAAAGGGAAAAAGAACTGAATAAACACTTCACAGAAGAAGAAATACGAATGGTCAAAAAATACATGAATCTGTATAGTGCTCTTGGTAGTATGGTAATTTTGACAATATTAATTTCGCCTATCCAAAAATAAGGGAGAGCCTTCCATCCTTTAAGGTCTTCTTTAATTTCTTTCTTTCGCATGCTACAGTGTTCATTGTAGAGGTCTTTCACCTCTTGTTAAGTTTAATCCCAAATATTTTTTGAGGCTATTGTAAATGAGGTTTCTCTTTCAGAAGATTTGTCACTGATGTACAAAAAGGCTTTTGACTTATAGGTGTTGATTTTATATCCAGCTACTTTGCTGAATTCATTATTAGTTCTAGGAGATTTCTGATGGAATGTTTTGGGTCTTCTAGGTATAGAAACATATCACCTAAAAATAGTGATAATTTGAGTTCTTCTTTTCCTATGTGTATCCCTTTAATTTCTTTCATCTGTCTGATTGCTTTGGCTAGAGTTTCAAGAACTATATTAAATAGAAGTGGTGAAAGAGGGCATTCCTGTCTTGCTCCAGTTTTAGAGGGAATCCTTTAAATTTTTCTCCATTTAGAATGATGTTGGCCTGGGGCTTAGCATAGATAGCCTTTACAGTGTTGAGGTATGTTCCTGATATCCCTAGTTTTTCTAGCGTTTTTAACATGAAGGGATGCTGTATTTTATCAAATGCTTTCTCTGCATCTATTGAGATGATCATATGATTTTTATCTTTGAGTTTATTGATGTGATGAATTACATTTATTGATTTCCATGTGTTGAACCCTGGGATGAACCCTACTTGATCATGGTGCACTATCTTTTTGATATGTTTTTGTATTCGATTTGCCAGAATTTTATTGAGAATTTTTGCATCTATATTCATTAGAGATATTGGTCTGAAGTTTTCTTTCTTTGATATATCTTTGTCTGGTTTTGGAATCAGAGTGATATTGGCCGCATAGAATGTGTTTGGAAGTGTTCCCTCTTTTTCTAGTTCATGAAATAGTTTGAGAAGTATTTGTGTTAGTTATTCTTTAAAGGTCTTGTGGAACTCAGCTGTGTATCCATCCAGTCCTGGGCTTTTCTTGGTTGGTAGGCTTCTGATGGTGTCCTCTATTTCCTTGTTTAAAATTGATCTGTTTAAATTATGTATATCATCCTGATTTAGTTTGGGCATATCATATGCTTCTAGAAATTTGTTGATGCCTTCAATACTTTCTATTTTATTGGAGTGCAAATTTTCAAAATAATATTTGTAGTGTCTATTGTAATATTTCTTTTTTCATCACAGATGTTAGTAATTTGAGTTTTCTTTCTCCTTCTCTTTGTCAACATGGCTAAGGGTTTATCAATTTTATTTATTTTTTCAAAAAATGAGGTTTTGTTTTGTCAATTTTTTAAAAGCACTATACATATATATGTATTTATATTATATTTATTTATTTATACATATATAAATAAAAATAAAAATTTTTTAAAAAGGTCCATCAACAACTGAAAAAAAAAGCACTATACAGATTCAATGCAATCCCAGTCAAAATCCCAATGACATTCCTCACAGAAATAGAAAAAGCAGTCATGAAATTCATCTGGAGAAATAAGAGATCCATAATAGCCAAAGCAATCTGCCGCAGTCTGGCTGGGCACAAAATCAGGAGCCACTCACAGCTTTGTAGATTCAAACAGCAATTCTTTATTCCCGAACTCACACTGGCACTCTACACACATTCTGGGGCAATCCACATTCTGGGCCAAATCCCAAATACTCTCTCAATCCCGTGAGAACTCAATGGGAACTCAAGGAGCAGGCGCGCCTGAGGCAGCAGGATATGCCCTATTCTCAGCAGGGTACACCTTAAACCTGGAACCGCACTAAACCCGGATTGTCCTAAAGCTGGAACGCCCTAAACCCCAATCCGCCCTAAACCCGGATCCGCCCTGGTCCTTGAGCAAGGTCACCTTACATGCAATGTCACTGCAAATGACCTGGGTCATGCCATGCGTCATTCTTACTTAGCAATGGCCCTCAGCAGCAATCCTTTGCAAGAAAAGTGAAGCATGAGACATCAAAATACCAAACCTTAAACTATACTACAGAGCAATAGTAACAAAAACAGCATGATATTGGCACGAAAATATACCTTTAGACCACTGGTACAGAATAGAACACAGACTAACCCACATAACTACAGTTATCTTATATTAGACAAAGGAACCAAAAACATACATTGTAGAAAAGATAGCCTCTTCAACAAATGGTGCTGGGTAAATTTGAAATCCACATTTTACAAAATGAAATTAAGCCTCTATCTCTCACCATGCACAAAACTCAACTTAAAGTGGATCAAGGACCTAGGAATTAAACCAGAGATCTTGTGCCTAATGGAAGAAAAAATAGGCCCAAATCTCCTTCATGTTAGATTAGGCCCCAACTTCCTTAATAAGACTCCTATAGTGCAAGAATTAAAACCAAGATTCAATAAATGGGATGGATTCAAACTAAAAAGCCTCTTCTCAGCAAAAGAAACAATCAGTGACATGAACAGAGAGCTTACAGAATGGGAGCAAATCTTTACCACAAGCACATCAGATAGAGCACTAATCTCTAGGATATATAAAGCACTCCAAAACCTTAACACCAAAAAAATAAATAACACAATCAATAAATAGGCCAAGAAACTGAACAGACACTTCTCAGAAGGTGATATACAATCAATCAACAAACTTATGAAAAAATATTCAACATCCCAAGCAATTAGAGAAATGCAAACCAAAACTAATCTAAGATTTTATCTCACTCCAGTCAGAATGGCAGCTCTTAAGAATACAAAGAATAATAAGTGTTGATGAGGATGTGGGAAAAAAGCACACTCAAACATTGGGTGGGACTGCAAATTGATGCAAATACTATGGAAATCAGTATGGAGATTCCCTGTAAAACTTGGAATGGAACCACCATTTGACCCAGCTATCCCACTCTTTGGTTTATACCCAAGGGACTTAAAAATAGCATACTACAGGGACACAGCCATATCAATGTTTATAGCAGAACAATTCACAATAGAACCAATCCAGATACCCTTCAGTAGATGAATGGATAGGGAAAACTGTGGTATATATACACAATAGAACATTACTCAGCATTAAAAGAGAATAAAATCATGGCATTTGCAGGTAAATGGATGGTGTTGGAGAATATCATGCTAAGTGAAGTAAGCCAATCCCCCCCAAACCAAAGGCCGAATGTTTTCTTTGATATGAGGATCCTGACTCATAATGGCAATGGTGGGGGGGTGGAGCATAGGAGGAATGGAGGAACTTTAGATAAGGCAAAGGGGAGGAAAGGGAAGGGAGGGGGCAGAGGGGTAGAAATGATGGTGGAATGAGTTAGTCATCATTACCCCAAGTACATGTATGAAGACACAGAGGGTGTGAAAATACTTTGTGTACAATCAGTGACTTGAAAAATTGTGCTCTATATGTGTAATATGAAGTGAATTGCATTATACCATCATATATAACAAATTAGAATGAATAAATAATTTAATTTTTAAAAAAGTGTTCAACATCTCTAGCAATTAGAAAAATGAAAGTTAAAACTATACTTAGATTTTATCTCACTCTAGTCAGAATGGCAATTATCAAGAATATAAGTAACAACAAATGTTGACAAGGATGTTGGGAGAAAGGTACTCTCATACATTGTTGATGGTATTGCAAATTGATGAAACCACTATGAAAAGCAATATGGAGATTCCTTAGAAAATTTGGGATGGAACCATCATTTGACCCAGTTATCCCATTCATCAGTTTATACCCAAAAGTCTTAAAACAGCATACTACAATGACATAGCCACATCAATGTTTATAGAAGCTCAATTCATAATAACCAAGCCATGGAAAAAACCTAGGTGTCCTTCAATGGATGAAGAAAATGTGGTATATATACAGAATGGAATATTACTCAGACATAAATAAGAATGAAATGATGGCATTTGCAGGTAAATGGATGGAACTGGAGGATATCATGCTAAGTGAAATAAGCCAATTCCCTACAAACCAAAAGCTGAATGTTCTCTCTGATATATGGATGCTAACCAAAACAAGAGACGGTGGGGAGGGGAAGAATAGAAATCCATTGGATTAGATAAAGGGGAACAAAGTGAAAGGAGGGGGAGGGGAATACAAAGGACAGTAGAATTAATCAGACATAACTTTCCCAGTCTTGTATTTGAATATATGACCAGGGTACCTCTGTAGCATATACAACCACAAGAATGGTATCCTAAATAGAATAAGTTATACTCTATGTGTGTATAGTTTGCCGAAATACATTCTACTGTCATGTACAACTTAAAGCAACAAATGATAAAAGCACATTAAGAAGAAAGCACACCATGATCAATCGAATTTTATCCAAGAGATGTTAGGTTAATTCAAAATATAAATTAACAAATGTAATTAACCACCTAAATACAATTAAAAACAAGAATCACATTATCATCTTAATAGATGCAGAAAAATAACCTAAAAATCCAGCATCCATTATGTTAAATAAGCTACAAAAACTAGGAATAGGAGGAACTAACCTCAACATTACCAAGGTCACATCACACTGAATAGAAAAAAAAAAAAAAAAAAAACTGAACACATTTTCTCTTATATTAGGAGAAAGGGATGTCAACTCTCACCACTCCTAGTCAATACAGTTCTTGAAACTCTAGCCAGTGTACTCAGGTAAGAGAAGGAAATTTAAGGATTGCAATTAGGAAAAGAAGAAGTCAAATTGTCTTTGTTTGCTGATGACATTATCCTATATTTAGTTTTCTACCCAAAGACTTCCATAGCTGATAAACAAATTCAGCAAAGTAGGAGGACGCAAGATCAACATTCATAGATCAATAGTTTTCCTATATTCCAATAATGAATCTTCTGAGAGGAAATCAGGGAAACTCTCTCAAAGATAGTAATCTGAATAAAATTAAAATAAAATATTTGGGAATAAATATAACCAAGCAGATAAAATATTTTTATTGTTTATTTATTTTTATTTACTTTTTTAGTTGTAGATGGACACAATACATTTATATATTTATTTATTTATTTATTTATTTATTTTTATGTGGTGCTGAGGATCGAACCCAGCACCTCGCATGTGCTAGGTGAGCGCCTTACCATTGAGCCACAACACCAGCTTCAGATAAAAGACTTTACAATGAAAAGTATAGTACACTGAAGAAATTGAAAAAGATTTCAGAAGATAGAAAGACTTCTTATGTTCCTGGATAAGCAGAATTCATATTGTCAAAATGACTGATTAGGTTAAGGCTCTCATAGAACAATCATTTCACGTCTAAATTTTCTTATATTGTCTCACACATGAGCTTTTTGGGGTACCTAATATCTAAACCATAACACTTCACTCCTGGCCCCTCAAATCTCATGTTCACCTCATATTGCAAAATAAAGTTAGTCCATTTTTGAGAGTACCCATATTCTTAAAAGTTTTATCATTTTCCAAAAGTCTAAGTCCAAAGTTCCCTCTGAGACTCAAAGCAAATTCTAGGTGTGATCTTCTGTAAAACTCAAAATTAAGTTACCATATATCAACTATATAGATACAGAAAAAACATTGGCATTTCCAAAAAAAAAAAATAAATAAAAGAAATAGGCATAGAAAGAAGAGAAAGGAATAAAGCAAGAACAAATTCAGATGGGGCACACAGTCCTATAGTTCACATCCAGCATGTGGGACACAGGGCATTGTGATATTCTCTCCAAAGATCTTGAATAGATTCACTTCTATGATCTTGCTGGCTGCAGCCCACAAGGCATCTCTCTTGGCTTGTTTCTGCTCAATTTCTGCAGCTTTACTCAGCAGACATCCTATGTTATTGGCATCTCTTAATTTTGAGGGTTTCCACTGAAGCTTCATTCCTGCTCACTTCTCCATGCATTGCTCTCTCAAGGGCAGCTCAGAGGGGTTCCAACCCCGCCTCACTTTGTCTAACCTTGAAGGCTTTCTTTGAAATCTTGTTGGAAGCCTCAATAACCCCTACTCAAGCATTCAGCATTTCTTTCATGCAGAACCAGCACCACACAGTTGACAACAAGGTCTTCCATCACCTTGAATAGTAAGCAAGCCGCCTGGAACACTGGCTATAGCAGCCTCTGAGTGCCTGGGTGGCTGAGCATGGCAAAATTACTTCCTATGCCATCCTTATGAAAGTCAGTCACCCCCATGGTCTCTTCTCAAAGGAATTTTTACTTTTACACCCTTGAGCCAGATATGGGTGGGGTCTAGCCAATGAGGCCCTCAGACTATCTTTTCTGTTGGGTGAAGTAATTAACATTTATTTAGTGACTGCAAAGTCTTTAACAACCATACCTTTCTTTGCTCCAGCTGTACTTGCAGTTCTGGGGCCTAGTTAAAAGTTTTCAAATATTTCTGCTTTGCTTTCTGCTCCTGATTTGCTGAGGGCCATAGCCGAGTAGGAATGACACATGGCATTTTTGGTTGAAAGGTGACGCCAGCAAGCCATTGAGATAATAATGATTATGTTAAGATGTGCATTCAATTGGATATTAGACCCCTGCTGTCTACCTCCCCCTGCTATTTTGCAGGGACTCCTGGAGAGTTCCCATTGGTTGGAGAAGTGCGGTAGGAGGGATTTCCGGAGGAGGGAGTTCCTGTTGGTGTGGTGTGTCCCGGGAGAAGGCCACGTGCATGGCATTCGCAGGAGTTTTGGAAGTAAAGTTTGTTCCTGCTCGAGTGGTTCGTGATTTCGTGCCCAGCCAGACTGCAGCACTGATTACCATAGTAAATTTGGCTAAAGGCTGCCAGCAATACCCATGCCAAACCCTTACAATTTCCTCTGCCTGATTCATTAGTTCTTCATTTTTAAATTAAGTCTCACAGAATGTCTCAGTATATGGACAACATTTAGACAACTCCTTAGCCAGAATGTAACATGAATGACCTTTCCTCCAACTTCCAATAGTCCTCCTTTTCCGCAAAAACTTCATAAGCCTAGTCTTTACTGCCCATAGTCTTATAGGCATTCTGGTCCTCTGAGTTTCGACCAGCATTGCCCATTATGCTCCACTTACAATATTCTAAAACTTTTAGAGCTTATATCCCTAAACATTTCAAAATTCCTCTCACAAATTCCAAAAATCTCCAAAAGCTTCTGAAACACACTGTTGGGTTAGTCATAGCACAGCAACAACCCCACTCTCAGTACTGATATCTGTTGTAGTCAGTTTTTTCACCACTGTGACCAAAAAGACCTGACAAGAACACTTTTAGAGGAGGAAAATTTTTTAGGGACTTACAGTTTCAGAGGTCTCAGTCCATAGAGAGCCAACTTCATTTCTTGGGGCCTGAACTGAAGCAGAACATCATAGTGGAAGTGTGTGGCGAAGGAAAGGTCAGGTCTTGGCAATATGGAAGCAGAACTGCAGTCTCCAGGAACAAAATATAAACTCCAAAGACATGCCCTGAGTGGTGTGTTTCCTCCAGCCCACACACTATCTGGGTATACTTACCACTCATTTAATACCTATCAACAGATTCATGTACTGATTAGGTTAAGACTCTCATCCCAATAATTTCACCTTTACATTTTCTTATATTTTATCACATGCGAGCTTTTTGTGAGCACCTAATATCAATATAACCTCTGTAATCAATGTAATCTCTGTCAAGAGAACTAATGACATTCTTCAAAGAATTAGAAAAGCAGTCCTAATATTCATTCAGAAGAATAAAAGACCCAGAACAGCCACATAAACACTGAGCAAGAAAAGCAATGCCAGTTGCATAAAAGTATATGATCTCAAATTATACTATAAACATATAGTAACAAAAACCAGTATAGATTTAGCATCAAACAAACAAGGATACCAATGGAATAGACTAGAAGACACAGGGACAAGTTCACAATCATCTGAAACTTGACAAAGGTGCCAAAAACATACATTGGACAAAAGATATCTGTTTTAGCAAATGGTTCTGGGAAAACTGTTTACTCATATGTAGTAGAGTAAAACTAGATATCTGTTGTCCTGTCAAATTGAAATGGGTCAAAGACTCAGGATTTAGACCAGAAACTTTGCAACTTCTAGAAGAAAACATCGGGTCAACATTCCAACATACTGGCACAGGCACCAACTTCCTCAACAAGACCCATAAATTTCAAGAAATAAAACTAAGAATCATTAAGTACAGTGGCATAAAATTACAGAGCACAGCAAAAGAAGCAAGGGCATGAAGAGTAACTCTTCAGAATGGTATAAAAGTCTTTGCTGGCTACTCCTCCAAGAGGGGATTAATATCCAGCATATATAAAGACTCAAAAAACTTAATACCAAAGTCAATAAATAAATGACCCATTCAATAAATGGGCAAAAGAATGAAACAAACTTTCTCAAAAGAAGAAGTACAAATGGCCAGTAAATACATGAAAAAATATTAAACATCCCTAGCAATCAGGGAGATGCAAATCAAAACTACATTGAGATTTCATCTTGCTCCACTTAGAATGGCAATGAATACATGTAACAACAATTGCTGGTGAAGATGTGGTGGAAAACATACTCACACATTGTTGATAGGACTACAAAATCGTAAAACCACATTGGAAAGCCATATGAAGATTCCTCCAAAGATTAGGAATAGAACCACTATAAAACCCACCTATCCCATTCCTTGGTATTTATCCAAAAAAACAAAAAAGAGTATACTATGGTGATATGGCACTTTAATGGTTATTGAAGCAAAATTCACAATGGCCAAGTCATGGAACCAGTCCAGGTGTCTGTCAACAGATGAATGAATAAAGAAAATGTTTATATATATATTTAAAAGAAAAAAATACATATCTATATTTAATTATTTCACAATGAATCCCACTATTACTTACTAATATAATTCACTAATTAATTTAAGCAATGGTAACAAAAACAGCATGGTATTGGCACCAAAACAGGCTGATAGACCAATGGTATAGAATGGAGGACACACAGACTAACCCACAAAATTACAATTATCTTATATTAGACAAAAGTGCCAAAAACATGCACTGGAGAAAAGATAGCATCATCAACAAATGGTGCGGGGAAAACTGGAAATCCATACGCAACAAAATGAAATTAAACCCCTATCTCTCACCATGCACAAAACTTAACTTAAAGTAGATCAAAGACCTAAGAATTAAACCAGAGACTCTATATCTAGTAGAAGAAAAAGTAGGTCCTAATCTTCATCATGTAGGATTAGGCCCCGACTTCCTTAATAAGACTCCTATAGAGCAAGAATTAAAACCAAGACTTAATAAAAGGGATGGATTCAAACTAAAAAAAGTTTCTTTTCAGCAAAAGAAACAATCTGTGAGGTGAACTGAGAGCCTACATCCTGGGAGCAAATTTTTACCCCTCACATATCAGATAGAGCAATAATCTCTAGGGTATATAAAGCACTCAAAAACCGTAACACCAAAAAAATAAATAACACAATAAATGGGCCAAGAAACTGAACAGACACTTCTCAGAAGATGATATACAATCAATCAACAAACTTATGAAAAAACATTCAACATCTCTAGCAATTAGAGAAATGCAAATCAAACTACTCTAAGATTTCATCTAATTCCAGTCAGAATGGCAGCTATTATGAAGACAAACAACAATAAGTGTTGGCGAGGATGTGGGGAAAAATGTACACTCATATATTGCTGGTGGGTCTGCAAATTGGTGCAGCCAATTTGGAAAGCAGTATTCCTTGAGATTCCTTGGAAAACTGGGTATGGCGCCACAATTTGACCCAGCTATTCCTCTCCTCAGACTATACCCAAAGGACTTAAAAACAGCATAGTACAGGGACAAGGCCACATCAATGTTTATAGCAGCACAATTCACAATAACTAAACTGTGGAGCCAACTTAGATGTCCTTCAGTGGATGAATGGATAAAAAAAAAAATTGTAGCATATATACACAATGGAATTTTACTCAGCATTAAAAAAAACAAAACCCAGCATTTGCAGGTAAATGGATGGTGTTGGAGAAGATAATGCTAAGTGAAGTCAGCCAATCCCTCAAAAAACAAATACAGAATGATTTCTCAGATATAAGGATTTTGACTCCTAGTGGGGTTGGGAGGGAGAGCATGGGAGGAATAGATGAATTCTAGATAGGGAAGAGGAGTGGGAGGATAAGGGAGGGGGCAGGGGATTAGCAAGGATGGTGGAATGTGATGGATATCATTATACAAAGTACTTGTATGAAGACTTCAATTGGGTGTCAACATACTTTATATGCAAACAGAGATACAAAAATTGTGTTATATATGTGTATTAAGAATTGTAATGCAAAAAAAAAAAAAGAATAGTGTTACCTTAGATTAGGTAGAGGGAAGTGAAAGGATGGGAAGGCAGGGGATGTGGGGATAAGAAAGATAGTAGAATGAAGCAGACATTATTACTTTATGTATATATGTGACTGTATGACCAATGTGATTCTACAATATGTATACTCAGAAAAATGAGAAATTATATCCCATCTATGTATGATATATCAAAGTATATAAGTGCATTCTACTGTCATGTATAACTAATTAAAACAAATAAAAAAATTTAAAAACTCATTTAAAATCAAGAAGACCTATATAGGAGAAGAGAATTAAAAACAATGATATATAAACAGATACAACAGATGTTAAAATTATATACTCCTAGAAAACTATAAATGACTCAAATTTACTTAGAATAATGCTTGAATATACCAGTGAGTATATCATTAACTGAAATATTATTCAAAGTACCACTAATACAATGGTTTACAGAGGTTAGTTTTAGTAGGTGTATTCCTTCAAACTTGGAAGAACAAAATGTATCATATAAAATCTTCTGGAAGTTACAAGAGAAAATAGGGGTTTATTTTTGTTTTAAAAAGTTTATAAAGCTAACATAATTATTATAATCTGAAAAAAGGTAAATTCTTCATATTCTTCATGATAATTATTATGTAACCTGTTTTTGTACTGGTCTTTTCAGAAGCACAAAGATAAATTTACAACTTGAAGAAAAATTCAGTATATTGATGTGTGGAAATACCACAGTGAAATACATTAACTTGTATAATTAATATGTTAAATAATTATAATAATAAAAAAATGTAAAGATATATATGGTTGCATATTTGTAATCATATCTTATTGGTCCTGATTCTTGCTAGACTTTATTTTATATGTTAATTTATTATTTATTTTTTGCATTCTTACTGTACATTTACAATTTTACATATAACTTCAATCTAAATCTTTTGAATTCTTTGTAGAATTATAATTGAATGAAATTGATTAGTTAAAAATTCTTTATTTTTAAAACTAATTTTGAATCTGGTCCTATAGTTCTTCATGGAGATGCTATGGAGTCCCAGTAAAGATATAAAGATATCTAGTCTACCAGTGAAAATGTGCTGTGCCCATATGGTGCAGTCAAGGCGTATCTTTCCATGTTGACACAAGTCAGGACTTTATAAACAAGGTAATTTATAGTGACTGAAATAACCAAGTAAATAAATAAATAAAATACTGAATAAATTATTGTGACAAAAAAAGAAAATAAAAGTTAGAAGAATAGTAAATGAACTTCCTAGGCCCTTCACTTGATTCACTTAATGCTAATCTTTTGCCACATTTACATTCTCAGTCTCATGAAAGTGATAGCATATCAAATATCAGAAAATTTCCATCATTATTTACATCATTTTTCAATGATTGCCCGTCCCTGAGAAGTAACCTCTATTCTTATTTTTACCACCACTGTTTATTTTTACTTATTCTGGAATTTCACTGGGCCAAATAGTATGCATTTTTGTCTGAGTCTAGCTTCTTTCATTCAGTAACATGTTTTCTTTTTAGACATAATATTTGTATATCTTAGTAGCATGGAGTATGATAATTTGATACATGTAAACAATATGTAATGATCAAACTGGAGTAAAAAGCATTTCCATCTCATCAAACATTATTCAATTCTATGTATTGGTAACTTGTACTCTTCTAGCTATTCTGAAGTAAACCATAGGTTGTTATAACCAATACATACCCTGCTGTGCTATTGAAGACCAGAAATAATTCCTCCTCTCTAGCTGTGTTTTGATGCTCCTTATCTAATTTCTTTCCATCCTTTATCCTCTCTCCCCTTTCCTGTCACTAATGACCTATTTCACTCTACTCTTCTATGAGATCAACTTTTTAGTTCCCACAAATGAGTGAGAACATATGGTATTTTACTTTGTCTGACTTATTTCACTTAACATAATGACCTTCAACTTCACCCCTGCTGCTACAAATGACAAACTTTCATTCCTTTTATGGCTGAATAATATTCTATTGTGTACATGCACCTCATTTTTCGTATCTATTTACCCATTGATGGGTACTTTGGTTTTTCTAATATTTTGGCTACTGTGAATAGCACTGACATAAGCATGGAAAGGCAGGTACTTCTTTGATACAGTTATTTAATTTATATATATATCCAGTAGCAGGATTGCAATATTATAAGATAGTTCTATTTTTAGTTTTTAAAGGAATGTCAATTATTTTTCCTTAATGATTCATTGTTATCTTATTATTATTTACTATTATTCCATTAAAAATGTATAAAAGCTCCCTTCTCTCCATATCATTGCCATCAGCATTTGTCATTTTTTAATTTTTTCATTCTAGACATTCTAATTAGGGTAAGATGACACCTAATCAGGGAGATGATTTGCATTCCCCTGGTGATTACTGATACTGAAAATTTGTTCATATACTTGTTGTGGTCATTTGTATGTCTTCTTTCTTCTTTTCAGAGATGTCTATTCAGATTTTTAGATCATTGTACAATTGGGTTTTTCATTTTTGTGGGGGGATGGTGTTAAGCTTTTTGAGTTCCATATGTTTTCTAGATATTTATCCCTTGTCAGATGAATAGGAGAAAATGCACAAGCATTTTCTCCTATTCTGTAGGTTGTCTCTTCACTCTGCCGATTGTATCCTTTGAAGATTTGTTGTTTAATGTAAACCCATCTGTCTATTTTAGTTCTTGTTGCCTCTGTTTTGGGGGGTCCTACCCAGAAAATCCTGGAAGGATTTCAGTGCCTAGAAATGTTTTACTTATGTTTTCTTGTAATAGTTCCATAGTCTTAGGTCTTGCACTTATGTCAATTTTAAGTTGATTTTGTGTATAGTGAGGGGTAGGAATGAATCTAGCTTCATTCATTCATGTATACATTCATTCATATATATATGCACATATTTTAATATATATTCATTCATATATATGAATGAATATTTTTTCATATATGAATGAATATACATATAAATGAATACATACATAAATGTGTGTGTGTGTGTGTGTGTGTGTGTGTATATATATATATATATATATATATATATATATATATATATATATAAAATTTTCAGTTTTTCAGCACCTATTATTGAAAAGCCTGGGTCAATTTTAGTGGCCTAGGCCTGTAATCCTAGAAACTCAGGCAGGGAAATTACAAATTGGAGGCTAGCCTCAGCAATTTAGTGAGACCCTCAGCAATTTAGTGAGACACCCTCCCAAAATTTAAAAAACAAAATGATAAAAAGGCAGGATGTAGCTCAGTTGTAAAGTGTTTCTGAATTCACCTCCCAATACCAAAAAGGAAAGAAAAAGTAAAAGATAAAAAAAAAAAGACTGTCTTAATGTCAGAAAAATAGTTTTTTTGGTTTGTTTTGGTACTGGGGAATGAACTTAGGGGCTCTTTATGGCTGAGCTACAATCCTAGAGCATTTTTAAATTTTGATACAGGCTCTCATTAACAAGTTACTAAAGTTGGCCTCAAATTTTTTATCATTCTCCCTCAGCCTCCTGAATCACTGGGATTATAGGCATGCACGAAAACATTTGGCAGAAGGTTTTGAGATTCATCTATAGTATTGCATGTATAAGTCATTTTTATTGCTGAATAGTATTCTGTTGTGCAAAATACAATTTATCTTTTTCCTTTGATGAACATCCGGGCTGTATATTTTGACTATTATTATGACTAAAACTATTATGAATATTATGAATTAAATAAGATTTTAAAAATATTAATCTTTTGTTTCAATATCATTTATTTATAAGTTATTATTTCCTTCATTGAATCACTTTAACATCATTGTTGAAAGTCATGTGGCCATATATGTGTAAGTTTGTTTTCTTCCATATGCCTTTTTACCACACTGACTTGATTACTATGGGTTTATAGGAAGTCAGGTAGAATAATTCCTTCAATATTGTTTTTCTTCTTCTAGATTTGTTATGGTTTAGATGGGAGGTGTCCCCCAAAAGCTCACATGTGAGACAGTACAGGAAGTTTCAGATAAGAAATGATCCGATTAGGAGACCCTTAATCCAATCAGTGAATTAATCACATAATGGGATTAATTGGTAACTGAAGACAGGTGGGGTGTGGCTAGAGGAGGTATGTTGGGGGCGAGGCTATGGGGTGTATATTTGTATCTGGTGAGTGGAGATCTCTCTCCGCTTTTCTGATTATCATGTGAACTGCTTCCCTCTACCACACTCTTCCTCCATGATGTTCAGCCTCATCTCAAGCCTGTAGGAATGGAGTCTGCTCTCTATGGATTGAGACCTCTGAAATTGTGAGCCCCCAAATAAATTTTTCCTCCTCTACAATTGTGATGGTTGAGTCTTTTAGTTGCAGTAGTGAAAAAACTGACTAAAACAAGATTGTTTAGACTATTACAGTTCTTTTGTCTTTCAAAATAAATTTTTAAATTAGCTTTTAATTTCCAAAAAGAATCCTGCAATATTTTAATTGAGATTGAACTGAACACATGGATCAGTTTGTGGAGGATTAACATCTTAATAATATTGAATCTTTTAACCCATATAATCACAATATATGTTTTATTAACTTAAATCCTCTCTAATTGGACTCAGAAGTGTTTTATGTATTTTATTGAGATGTCTCATATATAGCATTTGTTAAATTTATGTACAAGCAAGCATTTAGTGTTTTAAATGCTAATGTGAATGGTATTTTGATTACATCTTCAAATTTTTACTTTTAGTGTATATAAATTGGCATTTGTATGTTGATTTTGTACCTTATGACATAGGTAAATTTAGTTCCTGTTTTGGGTACTTTTCTGATGGATTCTCTCCTTAGACTTCCTAAGTAATATAAATATGACATTATTTGCATGGAAAAGATGAATGTAGTTAGTACTTCTTTTTCAATATGTATGTCTGTATTACCTTATCTTCTCTGGCTGCACTAACTAGTATTACAGCATAATGTTGCATTGAGGTTTTGAGAATAGACATCCTGGTCCCTGATCTTAGGGAGAAATATTCAATATTTCAGTATTAAGTATTAGATTAGCTCTAAATTTTTCATGGATGCCTTTCATGGTTTGAGAAACTTTTCTTCTATTTGTAGTTTCTGGAATATTTTAAATATAAATTGGTACTCATCAAAAGCATCCACAAAAATAGTTATATGAGTTTTCTTTCTCAATCTGCTAATGTGATGAATTTTATTGACTGATTTACATATATTAAACTAACTTTATATTTGTGGGATAAATCCCACCATGTATGTAGTTTATGATTTTTGCATATCAATGGATTTGGTTTCCTAACATTTTGTTCAGTATTTTTGCATCTGTAATTTCAGGGGGTATTTAGAAGACTGGATGTTGGGTTCAGTGGTAGATCATTTGCCTTAGCACATGTAAGGCACTGGGTTCAATCCTCAGCAATATATATATAAAGGAATAAACAAAATAAATTTATTATGTCCACCTACAACTAAAAAATATTAAACAAAAAGAAGACTGGGGCTAGGGTTGTAGCTCAGGGGTGGAGTGCCTGCCTAGCATGTGTGAAGCACTGGGTACAATCCTTAGAAACATATAATTTTTTTTAAATAAAGGTATTGTATCCATCCACAACTAAAAATATTTTTTTTTAAAAGAAGAGTGGATAGTTTAACAAACATGCTGTCTACAAATGACATTTCAGACAATTACAATATCTATGTGAATATATGTTTGTTGTTTGAGTATCTAAAGTAAGACAGTTCCTGCTCCATGCTTCTGTGATAACTTTCTGGGAACAGAATTCAAAATAGATTGTGAATATGGGCTGGTATCAGAAATCACAATTTAAAAACTTGTTCTGAATTTCAGTTTCATTTCATGAAACCTTTAATCAAATTTTATAATCCAATTGAAAAATCCTCTTCATATTTACATTTAGAATTGAGTTTTTTTCCTCTATTGCTATGTAAATTTATACAAAAATTATAAAGTTTTTTTGAAACTATTCCTGTAATCCTTAATGGGGAAAAATAAGCAATCCAGTGTAAAATTATAATTCATGTAATTTTTATGGAGCATACAAAAGAATTACAGCAAAACAATGTTATTCTATACATAAAACATCATTTTTAGTTAAGAGCTATTGTGCATTTGTTCCTAAGATCATCTTTCATCCAGTGCATAAAAAGGTGATGAAAAAAAATAATCTGGTAAAGCTAAAAACAAAAGATCAGACAGACTATGGTGTTAAAATCTGCCCTCAAAAAACATAAAATAGAAAAAAGTAGTATTCTATCATTGATAAGCCTTCATCTAGTGATGAAAGTGTTTTATAGTGTCACAAAACTCACACAATAATAATTTAGTGATATTGGCCACCTTCATAATGATGGGAAAGAAAAGCAACAAAACTAATAAAAATTATAATTGTGAAACACACTATTCATAACTTTGGAGCTGCCATTTCACCTTTTTAAAATATTTTCCTATTCTCAAAGGATGATCAAGAAATACAGTTTAAACCTGATAATATACCACCACACCTTTATAACTAATAATCGTCATGACTCTGAATCACTATAAAGTTCTAAAATATTCTTGAGTTATCAAAGAAACAATATTTGAAATAATTTTTTTGCTGTTCGCCCACTCACAAGCTATCTATCCCCTCTTCTCTTCAGAGTAGCATTCACGTATTTGTTTCAATATTCATTCTTATCTTGTCCATTGCTTCATGATTGGCACATGGTGCTCAAACTTAAAATGATTAGTATGATTCCATTCCCTTGATTTTAGCAGTTTGTGGGTTTAGTAAAGAAAATCTAACAGATTATATCAAATTCAGCAACAAGTCTTTTATTTAGAGATTAGAGAAAGACTTATATCTGGAGTGGTCAGCAGCCTTCTCTGGATCACAAAGGGAATATTGCTGATAATGAAGCCAACATGGAGATAGAGTTAAAAAAAATTAAGAACCAGAATCGAGGTCATAGATACTTGGGTTGAGTTTTTAAATCAGTTCTTACCAGAAGACACCAAAACCTTCAGTGTTTGGGTTGCTTAATTTCCTTTATTATTTAGCTAATTTGCTTTGATATTTGGAATTTATAATAAAAAATATCCTGCTGATATTAACTGGGGAAGTGCCTTGATCTAAAATATATACAGGCTTCAGAAAGCATGTGTCTCCCTGTATGTGTATTAATCCCAATCTTGTACACAGTCCCTCTAGTCATGGTTTCTCTTTATCTGAGTACATTTCCCCCAACCTCCTTTCTCTTGAAAGAAGTTCATTTACTTTGGAAATAACTTCCATACTTTTCCACTCACTTCTTTTGGGATTAGCTCTCACTTTTCCTTAGGAGAGTTCCCTAGCTCTATGTCATCATTCTAACAGATCTACAATAATAATTTCTCAGACTTCTTGGGTTAGCCTGGGACAATTGAAAACTCTAATATTCTTGGCAAAGCAAATAGTACAAGGTTGAACATGTGGCTACAGAGGAATCAGAAGTTTCCTTAATATCAATTCTTTACATTTGGAAAGAGGAGTTTTTCTCTGGGGTTCCCTGATGCCATATCCTCAGTTGATTGAAGAAAATACATATGCAGTAGGAAAGCATACAGTCAGCCCGTAATACAAGCAAGAGTGGGGAGAAAGAGTGCCCTGAAGATAGCTTGCAAGACCAATATTCCTGTTATGCCTTAAGTCAGTTTCATTTTTGAACTTCCCTATTTCTTTGGTCAATAAACTCCCTTTTGAAGTTTAGCTAGCATGAGTCAGGTTTCTATACTTCTCAGTTCACAACTAATAATGCAAAAGAAAACCTGCTCACATTTCCATATGCATGAAGATATCTCCTGACTAATTTAGTGGCACACCTGCTCATTTCACTGTCTCCTTGCCATTTTTATTCTATTTCCTTAGCATTTTATGCTTGTATGGTGCTGGGGAAACTGATAGCACTCCTACCCTTCACGCACTCAGTGCTACTTATGAGTCTCCAGACAGACAGCCGCCTAATGAGGAAGCACCACAGCTGGCTTTTTGAATCAATGCCTGGGCCTTGTAGCAGCTACTTAGCAAATACTTCTTTGGGAGCTGCCAAATCAAACATACTGGCCTGCACATGAATTGATTAACTAAAATCTCAACATCATATTGCTGACCGGGTGCCCAATGACAGTCAGTGGTACTAGGGAGCTATTAAGAGGCAGAATTTTTATCTATTGCTGTGCAAATGAGTTTCTTGGGCATAACTATTTATAAGAATACGTTCCCAGACAAGTAGGAACTCCCATCCACTGTTCATAATCCCTTGCATAAGTGTAGCTTGATATTGAATTTTGTCCTTCTTTTGATTGCATTGCTTTTCATTTTTAGGTATTCAGAAATGATCCTAAGGTTGGCATGGATACCCCCAGCATTCTCAACCTGGAGTCAGTATAACACAGTACTAGTAACTAATGAGCTAAAGTGGAGATCAAAAGATTGGTATTTTTGACATGACAGGTTGTGATTCTCTATGGCATCAGAACAACAGGATGGTTAATGCTTAAAATGTCATTGGTTATACTATATGTCATAATTTTTTTTTTGTGGGTGGGGGTACAAAGGATTGAACTCAGGGGCATTCGACCACTGAGCCACATCTAACCCTATTCTGTATTTTATTTAGAGAGAGATTTTATTTAGAGTTGCTTAGTGCCTTGCTTCTGCTGAGGCTGACCTTGAACTCATAACCCTCCTGTCTCAGCCACCAAAGCCACTAGGATTACAGGTGTGTGCTACTGGGCCTGGCAACAGTATGTATCTTTTTGAAAAACTTTCCTGTCTTCTCCTTGACAACATCTCTCTTCCAACTCTCCTTCCACTGTGCCATGTACATGAATAATTTTATATCTCCAACCTCTCCCTTCTGAAATTTGCTGTTACTATCTTGTGATAGGTACTTAGAAAATTACAGACATATTTTTCGTCCTTGCATTCAAATCTACACTTAAGAAACTAGATGGGCATAGTGCATGGCTGTAATCCCAAAGTCTTGGGAAGTTGAGACAGGAAGTTCTCGATTTTGAGGCCAGCCTCAGCAATCTAGCAAGGGCCCAAGCAACATAGTGTGACACTGTTTCAAAATAAAAAGGAGTCGGGGATGTGGCTCAGTGGTTAAGTGCCTGGAGACTTAATCAAAACAAAACAAAACTATATTGTAGGCAATACATTGCTTCATCTTTTGCCATCAATTTCTAGTTCACTTCATATACAGATATTTATGAAGTGAATATTCTCAGCCAGATATTGTGGCAATCAAGAAAAGCCCACTCCCTACTGTCATCAAGCTAGCCAGTAAAAGATGAGTTGGAAGTGAGTCCTTAATTCAATTCTCATTTAGTCAGCTGTCTATTTTTTAAGCCTTTCAATGCATTTTCTTAATTATGAATCATATAATTGCTATTTGTACACCCTTTGTAAATTATAAAGTTGTGTAAAAATATAAGTGATTAATTGTGTCAATAATGCTAGAAGCCCAAAAAGATAAAGAGGATGTTCATCACAGCTGCTATTATTTGCTTTGTACTTAACTTTTGTCTCCTTCTCCACTTTCTCTTCTTTTGAGTTCGCACAAGTTTAGGAAGTACTAAAACTTCTTTAACAACCACCATGGTAGCTGTAATTATTGCTGCATTGACCAAGGATGCAAAAGTGACTTTTTATGGATTGCTATGTTTTAAATTGGAATGTTCCAAAATTATACACGATGCAGTAATTTTTAAATGGATATTGAGATTTTATAGATATCTGGTTAATTTCATGAATGTAGTTGATAATTCAGATAATTCTCCACTTGAACTTGTAGAATCTGAAAGAGAATTAGAATCACAGGGGAAACCTTTTGGGAGACAGCTTTCCTATCTAGGGCCAAGTCCCCAATATACTGCTGTATTTATATAGTTTAAGCATGAGTTCCAGGAACTAAGTTCTTGTGTTGTTTTCATCTTAATTTTCTCATTAAGCATAACATTTTCTTTCTCCCTCCCTCCCTCCCTCCCTACCTCCCTTCTTTCCTACAGGTGTCTCCAGGTAATGAACCTGAAAGCAATATTATTAACTAGCAACATTACTCAAATTTATTCAGAGTGTCTCTTTTTACCACTTGGCTATAGTTTGACAACAGAGAGCTAGGTAGGAAAGACTGAAGGGATTAAAGGCTACTAATCTTAGAGGTGGAAGATGCTCTTATCTTGTGTCTTCCTTGAAGAAGATAATTTGGTAATGGAAGAGGAGAAGTTTGTTTGCCAAGAAGGAAAATTTGTGGATGTTGGAAAATAATCTTTTCAGTTACATTTTGCCTGGAGTTACTTTTCTCTGAGGAGGAATATAAATAATCCCTCCCATATTCTCCATGGGGGTTATAGTCAGTCCCAACCAAAGCAGAAGGAGGAGGCAACCTTATGGTATCCTTTCAAATTCTCAGAAGTTCAGCTGCTCAGAAATAGCTCCACACGGTAACAGAGAAACTGACTGTTGTGCGTGCTTCCTTATGGATGGAACTAAGGCACTGTGTCTCCAAGGAGCTTCTGCTAACAAACAAAACAGCAGCTGCAACAGAAACAAATATTAGCTAAGGAAACCCAACAGATTAACCTCTTCATATTTTTTCCAACCCCTCTTTTTATATTCCTGGGTTTGTTATCCTAGTCATAAGGCCTGGGAGACCAGACTCTTGACAAAGATTCATGACATGATTTCTTTCATTGTATTATGATAAAAGAAAATGAGGACTATTTAAAAGTATAGAGCACTTCTGCAATGCAGAATTTCTTAGTATCAAATGTGCATTCTAGAAATCTATGAATAGTAACTAATTTATTACCAACCCATGAAAATGTCTTGGTTTGGTCTTTTGAACACACAACAAGCTTGTGGTCTCCCAAAAGGCCATCAGGGCAACACTTACCTTGATGCATTCCATCTTTTTCCCAAAGCCTCATCTGATGAAATAAATTCTGTGAGCTACTCTAAAATCAAAGATGTTTTTTTGAGTCAAATAAGTTATTTCATATGTGATACACCACTATTATTTCCCTTGTGTTTATACATTTATCTTTTATTGGTGCATGATAATTTTACATAATAGTAGATTCATTAGACCATATTTGTTCATGCACATAAAGACTCACACATTGTGAACATCCATGTTATCCTTAACTGATAAGTCATAAACCAAATTTACCTGTTTAACTTCATTTCACACAGTAATACCTCTCTTTCTTGAAACAAGTAGTATCCTGTGGGTTTCCTTTGGGAAACAGGGCCTTTTGTGAATTTTCCTTCTGATGTCTTTTGTTGCATTTACCAAGTAGTGTCATATAAGGATGCCAAGCTATTTTCTTAGATAAGGAAACTGAGCTAACAAGATGGGATAATTTCTAAGTGGCAGAGCTGAAATTCATATTCAGGTGCCTTGGTGAATATGACATTTTCTAGACATTTTCTCACTGTGCAATGAAAATTTGACCTTCAACCTTGGTAGAAACTTAAGTCTGTATAAATCACAGAATGCACCATCTGTAGAGCCTGAGGTTTCAAACCAGAATGTTTACTTTATAATTTACAATATGAAATTGCCTCTATAGAGATTGGAACATTTAAAGTACATCATTCATGCATTTTTCTCTTCCAGGAAGATCTATATGAAAAACCATGGGAAGCAAAACATTGCTGGATAAGAATGGAATTGGAACAGGGGGAGTTAATTTGATCACTGTTTCTCATTCTGTGCTTCAAGGACTTGCATTTATTAATTGGAAGTCTTTCATTATTGATGTGGTAAAGTTCATTTTTTCCCCCACAAAGGTTATCAGTAGGAGGGAAACTGCACCAAATTAAATGACTAAGGATATGATCCTGCCTACCTTTTTTTTCTAAAAGCCAATGAAAATGCATAAAACCTAGTTTATTCAATGAATAAATCCAGGCATATAGAAAAGCTATATGGAAAGTCACTAGAAAACCAAAGTTATCATGAAATTCCCTAAATGTGAAAAGCAAACATGAATAGATAATTGAAGAGTAATTTTACTCCAGTGGAGTAAAATTTCCAATGGATGGAAGCTGGGATGTTGGTCAAGATGATTATTGGGAGACCTACATATCTTGAGCTAAATGCAATAGAGGAGACCAAATTCCCTCATCTCCTCTTCTAGAGTAAGCTTTTACCTGATCACAAAATGAAGCAGGAAGCTGTGTCAGCATCCACAGAACAGAATTATACAACAGAGACAAGACCAGGGAAGTACTGGTCTCTCTACTCCTAAGACAATTCAAGTCACATCCCACATTTGTCATCACCTTGCTTTCTCTCCCCAACAAGCATCGGGGTGAGCTGTAACAATGAGTCAGCCAAGGGTCATCTAATAGAAATATGATCAAATACCCAAGAATCACCAAGTATGTGGAGGAAATTAAACCATGAAAGAGTCATTGAATCAAATATAAATATGAATAGCACTTGACAAAATATAGTAATAGAGAAATTAGGAAGCAAAATGTAGTAATAGAGAAAAACAAATTTGATGATGGAAAAATAGTATAAAATCTTAAGTATAAATAATGCTAATTATAATTTGGTTGAGGGAATTTATAATGAAAAAACAATAGAGATTTTAAACATTGGCATAACCAAAGAGCATATTTAGGACAAGATTCAAGGATTTTTACCAAAAGTTGAAATACTATAGCACAATTAAACTCATAAGAGAGAATAAATACAGACAAAAAAATGAAATGTAAAAATTAAGATATATAAGCCTCTAAAATAATCAAAAAAGAGGAACTATGACATTAAATTATGTTAGTCATGAGGAAGAGGATCTAAATACAGATTCAGAGGAAACTAAAATGTGAGAGAAATTCTGTACAACTCTATACCAAAGCTTTGGGAAGTCTACACAAGAAAGATGACTTTTTAGAATAATTAAAACTTAGCTGAAAATAATATGATACAGAAAGTAAAACTGAGCCAATAAACATCGAAAAACTTTAAAAATGTCGCTAATGATTTTCTCCAAAGTTGACTTTTAAACTTGATTTGATCCTAGTTAAATCCCACCAATGTATCCTAATTCAACTGGACATATGGATCTGCAGTCTATTTGGGAGCCAAGAATTTCAAGACTGGCCAGATACTTTTCTTTAAGACAACAGTGAAGACAGCACTGAAACATATTTAGCTACAACAATCTAAACAAATTTCCATTAGCATCACACCAATGTATCATCTATCTATGACTACATATAATAAGAGTTGAGAAGTAATTATGTGGATATGTGAGAATTTTGTTTAAGACAATATCTAACTTAGAGGAAAATGATTTGAAGACAATAAAGAAATAGGGTTATACTTATAGCCACATAGTAAACTTAAGGTTGATTTAAGATCTAAATGAGATTTATAAAAAAAAAGTATTAGAAATACTTGGAGGTTTTTTAAACAATAATCTTGTGATGAGATACACTTTCTTAGGTAAGGCACGAAATTAGAAGTCACTATGTTTCAGAAAGACAGCATTGATCTCATATTTTGTTTTTAAAAAAATACACTAAACCTCAAAAACTTATTTTAAAAAACAACTGAAGGACAGAGAAAAAATATTCAGCCATTTATCAGACATGTCATCATATTTCAATGTCAGACATTTGTCATCATATTTCTCACACTACCAAAACTTTTTCAGAAGACAATCATCCCATTATTAACAGGTTCTGCTACACCTTTTCCTATGTTATTATCTTCACCATACCTGATATGCTATGAATAATAGCAGTTTTCATTTTAGTGTCTCTCTCCTCCCTATGTAAATTCTGAGATTGTAATAATTTTTTTTCTTTGGATCAAGTCTATTCTCCCTAGTTCTTAGAATATCATAAAAGTTCATAGGCTTTTTGTAGAACAAATAGTAACAATATGACAGTATTCTTCAAGAATCAAGGGAAAGAAAACTATAATGATCTATCAGTTTTTGTCAATTATTGGGAAATAGAAGAAAAAAATTAACGTGATATTGGAAAGGATACAGAGAATTAAGTAACCTTTGTGGGGTTCTGAATGAAAGAGCAAGTTCCAAAGCATTTTGCAATTATTTATTGATTTTTAAAAAATTCATAAACACTGACCATGAAATTTTTCCCCTATCAACAAGTTCCAAGAAATCCTTGCACAAACATACTAGTTATTTGAATAAGCATGTGATATCAGAGCATTGTTTCTAATTGGGAAAACCTGAAAATAAGTCTCTTAGTATCTATGAGGTATCAGTCAGTTTTGTGTTACTCTGACAAAATACTTGATATAGGGCCTGAGGTTGTAGCTCAGTGGTAGAGTGCTTGCCTAGCATGTGTGAGGCACTGGGTTTTATCCTCAGCACCACATAAAAATAAATACATAAAATAAAGGTATTGTGTCCATCTATAACTAAAAAATTTTAAAAATACCTGATATAATCAACTTAAAAAGAAGATAGATTTATTTTCACTCACAGTTTTGCAAGTGAGAAACAGTGCTTTCAAGCCTATGGTAGGAGAACTTATGGAGGAAGCCACTTTCCACTTGGTGTCCAGGAAGCAAAAAGAAAGAAGAAGGCCAGGACCCCAATATACCCTTGATGGTCACACACCTCAAGGACCTACTTCCTTCCACTAGGTCTCACTTCGTAAAGTTTCTACTACTCCCCAGTTGGGAACCACATCTTCAACACATGGGCCTTTGGGGGACATTTGAGATTCAAACTATAGTAGGTAGACATTTATGTATTAATATTGAAAGATCTAAAAGTTATATGGTTAAACTTTAGTTATCAAATAATACTTTTAGTATCATCTCTTATATAAATATAAAATAGACTATAACTGCTAAGCACAAAGACACGTACCTGTAATTCCAGCAACTTGGGAGGCTGAGGCAGGAGGATCACAAGTTCAAAGCCAGCCTCAGCAACTTAGCCAGGCACTAAGCAACTCAATAAGACCTGTCTCAAAATAAAAAAATAGAAAGAGCTGGGGATGTGGCTCAGTGGTTAAGCACCCCTGGATTAAATTCCTGGTGAAACGTATACACACACACACACACACACACACATACACACGACTATAACTACAGAAAGAGGGGACCAAAGAATGGATATCAGCAAATTTTTATTATGATTATCTCTAGGTAAATGATGGGAGTTAAAAGAGGATTTTAAACTTCTTCTGTGTACATGTCTGTACCTTAAAACAAGAATGAGGGGCTGGGATTGTGGCTCAGCAATAGAGCGCTCGCCTAGCACGGGCGGGACCAGATTCGATCCTTAGCACCACATAAAAATAAAGGCATTCTGTTGTGTCCATCTACAAATAAAAAATAAATATTTTTTAAAAAACAAGAATGATTTTGTTTATTACTGGGTATTAAAAAAAAATTGATAGTGGGATACTTTCAGTGATGATGCCAGAATTTTCTCAGGATTCACTGACAAATCTCATTTTTCTTTCAAAGCTTAAATTATTTTAAAAGAATAAAAGTTTTATAGAAATATTATAGGTATTTTGAAAACTATAACAGTAATAATGCATTATCTGTCTACCTACTACTTTTATGTAGCTACTTGTGATATTAGTGAATCCTTTTCCAAGACTATTTCTAACACATATGATTTCACATTGTCACAATTATAACATTTTGGTTTCAAGGACCTTAATATTTTTGTCACATAGAGTGCAGGTTCATAGCTATCATTTGTTAAAAATTATTCCAATATTCTCTAAAATCAGCTAGTCACTGATTTTAGTCAAGTTTTGGAGGCTGGGCAATGGAACTAAAAAAGGGTTAATGAATATATTTGGTTTTGAGTTATCTCAGCCTGTTCTAGATATGAGACACATATATATAACCCTTAAATGCCAGGAGAAAGCTGAGGAATCCTCAAGGAGAGGCAATATGTTTTAACATAGTTTTTCTCAGAATATGTTCTGAGTAATATCAATTTTCCAGGATATTCCAGTTCAAAACTTTTGAAAACAAAATGTTTAAAAAACAATCAATAATATATTTTCTTACCAAGAGTTCAAATTATATTAAAGTTCTAGGAAAATAATAAAAACTATTTAGTATGGTTAAAGGGTTTTCTTTGTGTATTTAACAGCTGTATTCATTCTCATCTACTGCTCTAACAAAGTCAAGCTGCCTGAAAATTTAACAACTTAAATCCTTGGAATTCTTATTGTTTCTTTGGATCAGGAATTTGAGTAGCTAAACACAGTGTCTCTGGTCAGTCTCTCATGAGTTCATAATCAAGACATTTGGCCAAGTCTCCAGTCACCTAAAGGTTTAACTGGCCCTGGAGAATTCATTTCCATGAAGGCTCACTCACTCATGGCCTGAAAGTCTCTCTTCCTCACCACATGGACATCTGTACAAGGCTACTTGAGCATCCTCCCAGCATGGCGGCTGGCTTCCCCTAGAGAAAGCAATGAGAGAGAGAGAGAGAGAGAGAGAGAGAGAGAGAGAGAGAGAGACCAACCCCACAATGCCACCTCCTTGTTTCCCTTCCTAATGATTTTTATGACCTTGTCTCAGAAGTTATGTTTTATATTGTTAAAAACAACTAAGTACAATTGTTAAAAACAACTAAGTACAATCCATACTTCTTTTGAAAAGAAGAATATCAAATATATCTGTGAACGTATTTTAAAACCACCAGAGCAATCGAATACTTTCTTATTCCTTAATAATACCTATCAACATTCTAAGGACCTCAAGAACACTTGACTACTGGGTCTTGACACGAGTGAAGAAACTTATCTCTCCGCTGGAGAAAATAGGGAAACTGGCCAGCTCTGTATTTATAGCTAGATGGAGACTTCATTTGCATCTCTTTAGGAAAAATGTGTTTAAAAATAAATTCTATCTATATAAATGGGTTACCTATGATACATTTTCAAAAAAAGTATAATGAGTACAAATCAAAACAATCAATGACATATAAACCCTATAAAAATCAAGCATTTGGGGGCGTGAGGATGTAGTTCAGTGGTAGAGCACCTGATCCCCAGAACAGAAGTAAAAATGAAACATTTGGGGACAAGGTGTGTTCTCCAGAGGCAGGACAATAGTTCTCCCATAGGCAGACAGGATAAGGGCATTGAAAAAAGGAAGGAGGGGAAGGGGATATCTTGCCAACCTGAAAGGAGACATCAGGTCTTGAGGACATCCTGTGACTCGCAGCTTCAACCATGGTGACTCATCCTAGTTAGAACACGTTTCTGTTCCTCACAGCTTCAACCACAGCAGCCCTTCCTTAGTTACCTTTCACCCTAACAACCACAAAGCAGACTTCTACTGAAAGTGCTTTCCCTTTCCAATAGGTGTGTCAAAAATACCAGGTGAGACCTGTCCTCTTAATTATGTAAATAGCGGCTTAAAAGTATGCACTTCCAATTGGTTTAAGTCCAAAGTTAAAAGAGCTTGGTTGGTTCATACCAGCATTCCTCATCAGTATGGATCCCCACCAATCACCCAAGCTGAACCAGAAGATTAGCCTTTCAACCCCCAACCCCCAGGTGAAGATTAGCCAGTGGTACCCTCCTTTGGGGCCCCTCCTGTGCTGTGGGAATCTTTCTTTGCTTTAAATAAATTTTGCTACTCTACCCTGGACTTGAGTTCCTAATCAAGACATTCTTTGAATTCTTTGAATTCCTGAGGCAAAGAACCCAAGTGACTGCCTAACTCCTTGTTACACTACTGTATTTTTAATTCCTCTCTGTTAAATACAGTCTTCCATCCATCCATTTATTTTCACTGGAACTACTGCATATTTTGGTACATAGGTTGAAGAAATGCCCTACTAACTTTTGAAAAATATCACAGCATTGTGAAAGGAGACACACATGAAAACATTTTCTAAAAAAAAAAAAAAAATGAAGTAAATATCCTCAATAGAGGTAAATAAGACCTTGGGTTTGAGAAGAAAGAATTGGGATAACTAGTATGCCTGAATAATACCTCCAGTGAAACCGTATATTTAATTTTTCTCTCCAACATTATCTTCCCTTTAACTTGTTAATCCTACTATTGTAAATCAGTGTTAGAATAGCAATCCAATGTGTTATTAGTCTGCGTAACAGGGTGGCATTTAGTTGGTGAGACCTACATACATCCAACTCTATTATTGAATGCATTTTAAGTACCATTCTCTGTTCAGGAACAATTTATCACATCAACCATATAGGAGAGAGCTAACAGAATCAGTTTATATCAAATACATACTTATCTGTATGTGTGTATATAAATTTGATACATGATTTGATCATTCACTCATTGCCTGAAAGTTTCTCTTTGATACATGATTTGATCATGTATCAAATTTGATACAAAACATCTATCCTGTCATGGTCTCATGCAAAAGGTGAAGGACTAGAATAAAAGAATCTAAAAGATAGGCAGATTTCCTATGTGATTCTTTTTCAAAAAATTGTTAGAAAGAAAGCACTTAACATATGCTCACTATTGATACAAACACTTTGCTTACTCTCATTTTCAGGCTAATTCTGACTATTACAGTTGCATATTATTTCTCATTTTCTAGCACTGACCACAGAGAACTCAGATAATAAGTCCTATAATATAAAAGTTGAAAGAAGTTCAAGATTTGTAGAGGAATTTTGGGGAGGAAATGCAGTATGTTGCAATATATATGTGCTATAGAGTCCTTTTCTGAGCAACTATTGTTGTCTTTGTAGCACTATTATTTAAACTCTCTATATACCTCAGTTTTCTCAAATTTAAAATGGGCATGATCATGACTACTTTCAACATTGGTGAAGAAGAAAAAATAAGATAATGCTTCTAAATTCTTACCATAGTGTCTGGCAAAATGTTAGTTAGTCAATAAATAATAACAGCATCACCTATTATTTTTTGAACTCCTACTTCATCACAAGTACTATGCCAAGCACATTATATACATCATCTAAAAATCCTATTAATTAATAGGATTTAACCCCAGTTACTGACCAATAATGAAGCCCCTCCACCCAGCATTCAGGCTAAGATGCACCTCTCATATAGTTAGTGCCCTCTCCAGTACTTTATGTGGAACACAGTGTTATGCCCATGAAAACCCTTTTTATATTTTTTTTCTGCCTCATTGATTAATTTCCAGATAGGTTTAGGAAACATCCTGTTTCAAAATTGTCTTAGCTGTAGGGATTGATCAAATGGAGCTATACTCTATTTCTTAAACATGTTTAGCTAGGATAATTAGAAAAAAAAATGATTTATGCACCTATAATAGCACCCCAACCAGGCTTCAAGGAGAGTTCTTATCATGGAAACAGGAAAAGATGACCCTTTCCTTAGTAGTCTCTTAGGGATCTATTTTGGCACTCACCTCCCAGCAGTTACTAGTCTCTGTACTTTTATGTTTTTACCACTGTTTCATGAATGCTGTGAGGAATAATGTAGAATGTGGAACAGTATCTGATACATAGTGGGTTTCAGTAAGTGTTATTTGTTTGGATGATTCAATGGGTATGTGAATGGATAAATTTTAGAAATAGGGGGCAGGATGTGAGGTGGGAAAAGGGTTAAAAGAAAATTCTGACACTGGTCATGAGTCACACCTGTCCTCAAAATGCACACTGTTTCCCATTTATTGGTTATGGGGCGCTCAGATTTAGATTGTGTTGATTGATCTGTTTACTATAAATTCTGGTGCTACTGTCAGTAATTAGGTTTGCTCAACTATTATTTCACCTGCCATCATGATTATCAGAATGAATCTTCAATCTGTTACGTTTTTCCAATTCATTGGTAGGGATAACAATACTTCCAAATATTTCCTAGTGTGATAATCTCAACACACTAAAAACTAATGGACTTTTATCTTTTTTCTCTGATTAAATTTAATGATTTCATCTATTGACTGCGACTAGCTTCATCTTCTTGGTGTCTTTTTGTTCAGTTTTTTTCAGAGTAGGACCTAAATTATTATGACCATTAATGATATTCTGCACCACATCCAGAATGGATAAGTGAAGAAAGAATGTCAGATGGGACTCCATCCTCTTAGTCCATTAGTATTTTTATTCTAGGTAGAGGCATCATCACACACACGCTAATTTTTTTTATTGTATTCATTAAATACAAGGAAGTTTGTGCTTTGCTTTTTTAAAAAATTCTTTTTAGTTGTATATAAATTAAGAAACATTTGACATAATTACAAAAGTATGGAATATAATATAAATTTGCTCTAATTTAGCCCCCAGGATTTGTCACCTCCTCCTACCCCTGTGCTCTACTGATCTTTCTGCAATTTAGTTATACTTTTAAAAAATTAGTGTCTTGTGAATATTCTTGATGTTGAGATTCCTGTGCTCTATTCATGTATGTACATATGACAGTTCAGTCAGATTCATTTCACTGTTCTTCCCTTTTCCCATCACACTTTCTTCCCCCTTCATCCCCTTTATCTTCTCTACGTATCTATTTTAATGAAATTTCTTCTCCCTTTTTATCCCTTTCTCTCTCTCTTTCATGCCCTGCCCCTCACTCCCACACTTATGGATTAGCTTCTACATATCAGAGAAAACATTCAACCTTTAACTTTTTGGGACTAACTTATTTAACTTAGCATTACCCAGCTCCATCCATTTACTGGCAGATACCATCATTT